>NC_082739.1:42727144-43028053 GCF_030144855.1 Hypanus sabinus
AGTGAAGTCCACTACCCACTCTGATCGTGGACTGTTTGCTCCACTCCCATCTCCATAGCACCCCTGCCAGAAATGCCAGATTTGAAAACAGCTACCTTCCCCAATCAGTGAAGCTGATCAATGGCTTCACCCAGAAAACCAGCTCTCCACACCCCATCCACCACTACTTTATCATTTCTACTTGAAGAGACTTTGTGTGCAGTTCATTGATCCATTGTAGAGGGTGCCAAAGGGGGTCAGGCATAAGCTTACTGGAAATCAACACCAAGAAGTGTTTTCTTTGTGACAGCAGTACAGTGTAATAAAATTACTACAGTACTACGCAAAAGTCTGAGGCTGTGTGTGTGTATTCAGTGTTGCAGGTAAAATATTATAATTCAATATATAATTTCAGTTGTCCAATCTAAGTTGTGATGCAGTTTGATTGAAAGGGTCCTAGTACTTCAGAAAAAATATTTTTTCATGGTGAGAGTAATATTTTCCAAACGAGAATACCAAAACTCCATTAATCACTGAAACATTTCTGAGAGTGATTGATGATTTCTCTAATGGGTGAAGCCTGCAGGGGAGAACCATTGTATTTTGGAGACAGAAGTTGTTTTCATTTATCCTGATGCAGTTTAAAATCAAACCGAGATCTTACAGGTAAACTGTCAGCTTTCAGCACACTGCATTACCCTATCTCAGCAGTATGTCCTTCAAACTTTCTCCAGGCTTCCAAAAATCCTTTTTAATTGTAATAACCCTTTTGAGACCTGTAAATCTTATCTCCCTTTTTATGTTTAAAAACTTTTCCAACCATTCCATAACTCAATTTAAATATTTCCACTCGAACTCATCAGATTTTGAATGCATACTTTAATCCACTTACAGAAATCACAAAATATTATTTGTTCCTTTCACACTCTTGGGGTTCAATCTGGAGAAAGTATTCAGTAAAATCAGTTGGTTTAACAATAACTTAAGGTATGTAGTTAGAAATTCATCCCTAGATGATGAAGTTAAATACTCAATATAAAAGTGATGCTGTCTTGTAATCAGCTTCCAAAATTTCAGAAGCTAATGAAAATGAGTTCTAGAAGCATGCATTGGGCTGTGCTGACATTACTGTATGGCGTATTGCTATATGCTAGCGATCTGGTGAACTTTTAGCAGTAATGTTTAATGGAAGACAACTTATGTCTATTATGAACCAGTGGAAGTCTATTTGAAAATTTGCAGTAACTTAGTCAGCCTGCAAACCCAGGGTACTTGCACCAGGAAAACCCAATTTCCAGTTTTGAAAAATCAGTAACATCATTGGTGGATCACAGCGTCATGCTGAGTACAACTGCATTTATTGTTAAGTATATAGACATTAATGTTGTCTAAGTCATCAATGAAAGGAAATTGTTTTATGTGAAATATTTGTGATGTTCCATATTTACATAAATCAATTATGTAAAATAAATTTTATGGCTCACAGGAGCTCAAAAGAAAAAAAACACACTAAATCACAATCTCAGTATTTATTCCTTGTATCACAATAACTTCTAGTTGTAACTTGGTAAATTTCTCCAGACACCTCAAAGGCATGGAGGTACAGACAAATTCTCTTGAGTCGTCCTCCACCCCCCACCCTTTAAAGCTGCCTGATGCAGTTCCAGGCCTATGTGTAAAATGTCACTTAAATTGAGAACTTGAGTCTTATTCTACTCAGTTTAGACTTTGTAGAACACAGCACAAGGGAAAAGTGTCTTCCTTTTGAAGTCAAGACTTTGGGTGAGGTTCTCTGTCAATTTTGCTGAAATGGTTACACCACAGCAGCAATTTTAAGTATTTCAGCAGTTTCTGATATGCATAAGATGAAACAAGATCTTGTAAATGTTACAAAGTTTATGATTGAGGCCCTAAGTATTACTCTTGATTGTGACATCTAAAGGAATATACCTGCATGTCTGGCAGCTTTGTAGATGCCTTCAGCTCAGGCAAGAAAAAGACAAATTAATAGATTCTATTGATTAGATCTTATTCTGAAGCTTTCATGTGAATAAGATAATATTTTTTCAGTTGTCCTTCAGTTCAGATTGAATTCTCTTTTGCAATATTTGACATCGATCACACACCTCCATTGCACACAATTTAATTTGCCATTTCACAAGAAGCAGCATAATTCATGTGATGAACATCTACTAATCATAGTTCGTTGGCATAATTAATCCAATTGAAATGCACCGTGGTAAGTCCATTAAGCTAATTATTTTCTTTCAAAATTAGTGACAAGATTGGCCCTCAAAACAATGTTGCATGTAGTTTATTAATTATGGACAAAACTGGACTAAATTCCATCAATGAAAAAGGATGAAGATTAGGATATAGAATGAGAAGTTTGCTTTACTGCTGCTGATGTTTGTTTGACATTAAAATTAACATAGAAAACTGTCAAGAGTTTAGGAGTATACTAGTGCTTGTTGGGAGTTTATAATTTATGTCTTGATGCTCTCAGGGGAAGCACGGTTGTTTTATTGACCTATTGCAAACATCTTCATCCATCATTAGGTGGAGAGGTACCTCAGTCAGTTTTCTTTAGAGAAGTTAAACAAACCACATTTGGCAAAAAGTTGGCAAATTATCTAAGGCCTAATGCTGTAGGCATAGGGTGATACTGAATGAGCCTTGCATAATAATTTTTCTTATTGACCTCTAAATCTGGTAATTGCTCAGGCCTCAAATGTGGTTTGAGGTATAGAGAATCTAGAATGGTGGGAGAATCTGGACAGTGGGTGGCTGTCAGTGTGGGTGTGGGTTGCGTGACGAGGTCTGAATCATGATTGTTGCTCAGTAGGTCAGCATTGAGTCTTGATGACAGTGATTGGACAAAGGGGAGAATAAAAGAATTTAACTGAGTAGTACCCAGATAGGCGTGCACCTGGCAACTTTTGTGGTGTCTGTATTGTTCCGGTCAGTAAGAGGGAATAGGCAAATAGTTTTCAAGGGGGGGTTGAGTCAGGTTCACAGAGCTGGGCTGAGACCAGCTCAGCAAGGCTTCTTTAAATCATGCAGTGGCAGAACTGGTTGGGTTGTTAGTGACCAACGACAGATGTGATTTGGATCAATGTGACCTAATTACTCCCGGCAGCACTCTAAATGAGTGTTGCATTAGAAATTACATCATTACTTCAGTATGCAAGCTCAGAATGGCTCATCCGTGCAAGCATAATTTGTGACAGAAGGTGCCTGGATGAGTCTCCCAAATAACATGTTCTGACTTGGGAACCAGGATAATTGCATTGTACTCTGGGAAACATTGCTTCTAATGTTGAATTCTGAAAAAGCTTGTGCCATATGTCAGATTCCTGGACAGTATTTACAATCTTGCTTCTAGCAATGATTATCGTTCTCCAGTATTGATAATTAAAAATGCGATATTTGCAGATGATAAAATTTTTAACATACAGCCCCCTTGATATAAAAAAAATAGATGAATGTAAACAGAACAAAAGGTGGATTAAAAAGTTAAAGAAATGCATCACAGAGTGATTTTCAACAATTTTGGGAAGCTATGTGACAAAAAATGTGTTAAGGTGAAGAGAAAATGTGAATACTTGGTAAACAAGCTTTATGCAAAATGTTAACAGAATTGTGGTTAAAGGGAATAAGACACAGGAGCATAATTTGGCCATTTGACCCATCAGGACTGCTCCACCATTCCATCACAGCTGATTTATCACTGCTGCGTCCCACCAGCATTTTGTGTGTGTTGCTTGAATTTCCAGCATCTGCAGATTTCCTCGTGACAGCTGATTTATTATTCCTTTCAACCCCATTCTCTAATTTCTCCCCATAACCTTTGATTCCTGACTAATCAAGAACCTATCAGCCTATGTTTTAAATATACATAATGACTTGGCATCTGTAGCTGCCTGTGGCAATAACTTCCATAGATTCACCACCCCCTCTCTAAAGAAATTCTTCCTTACCCCGCTTCTAAATGGACGTCCCTCTATATTGAAGCTGTGCCCTCTGGTCCGAGATTCACCCATTATAGGAAACATCCATTCTTTCTCGGTCTTTCAGTATTCAATAGATTTCAATGAGATCACCCCTTCCTCATTCTTCTAAACTCCAGCGAGTACGAGCCTACAGCCATCAAACATTCTTCATAAATTAACCTTTTCATTCTCAGAATCATTCTCATGAACCTCCTTTAGGCTTCATTGAATTGACTTTATTTCTTACGTCCTTCACATCCATGAGGAGTAAAAATCTTTATGTTACGTCTCCATCCAAATGTGCAATGTGCAATCATAGTAATTTATAATAAATAGAACAGTCAATATAACATAGAAATACACTCAAATCAGCATGAGTTAATTTGTCTGATGGCCTGGTGGATGAAGCTGTCCCAGAGCCTTTTGGTCCTGGCTTTTATGCTGCAGTACCGTTTCCCAGATGGTAGCAACTGGAATAGATTGTGGTTGGGGGTGACTCGGCTCCCCAATGATCCTTTGGGCCCTTTTTTCACACCTGTTCTTTGAAGTGTCCTGAATCGTGGGAAGTTCATAACTACAGATGTGCTGGGCTGTCTGCGATGGAGGGAGGTACAATTCCCATACCAGGCGGGATGCAGCCAATCAGGATGCTCTCAATTGTGCCCCTGCAGAAAGTTCTTAGGATCTGTGGGCCCATATCAAACTTCCTCAACCGTCTGAGGTGAAAGAGGCGCTGTTGTGCCTTTTTCACCACACAACTGATGTGTACAGACCACGTCAGGTCCTCGGTGACGTGGTTGCTGAGGAACTTAAAGCTGTTCACCCTCTCAACCCTAGATCCATTGGTGTCAATAGGGGTTAGCCTGTCTCCATTCCTCCTGTAATCCACGACCAGCTCCTTTGTTTTTGCGACATTGAGGGAGAGGTTGTTTTCTTGACATCGCTGTGTCGGAGAGATGACTTCTTCCCTGTAGGCCACCTTGTTATTGTTTGAGATTAGGCCAATCAATGTAGTGTTGTCGGCAAATTTAATAAGCAGATTGGAGCTGTGGGTGGCGACACAGTCATGGGTATACAAGGAGTAAAGGAGGGGACATAGTACACAGTCCTGAGGGGTTCATTTGTTGAGAATCAGAGGGGTGGAGGTGAGGGAGCCCACTCTAACCACCAGCTGGCGATCTGACAGGAAGTCCAGGATCCAACTGCTCAAGGCAGGGTCAAGGCCGAGGTCTGTGAGCTTCCTGTCTGATTCCTGGAGGGAACTGTTGAACTGTAGTCCAAGAACAGCATTCTCACATAAGCATCCTTGTTCTCCAGATGTGTAAGGACGGCTATTGGGTTGTCTGTCGATCGGTTGTGTCGGTAGGCAAATTGTAGGGGGTCTAGTTTGGGTGGTAGCATGCTGCAGATGTAGTCCTTGACCAGCCGCTCAAAGCATTTGCTTATTATTGAGATGAGTGCGAAGGGACGCCAGTCATTCAGACATGTTGCCTTGCTCTTTTTTTGGTACAGGGACAATGGTGGATAATTTGAAGCAAGAGGGCACTCTATACTGGGAGAGGGAGATATTAAAAGTGTCTGTAAACACACCTGCCAATTGTGCTGCGCACATCCTGAATACTTGCCCTGTGATGCCGTCTGGTCCCGCAGCCTTGCGACTGTCCACTCATTGGAAACAACTGCGTACCTCAGCCTCAGAGATGACCAGGTTGTAGTGTTGGCTTTCCTCGGAGGCAGGGAGTTAGCGACATCAAACTGAGCGTAAAAGCCATTGAGCTCGTGGAAAAGAGGTCATGATGTTTGCGGCACCATGACATTTGGCTTCGAAGTCTGCGATGGTATGCAACCCTCACCACAAGTCACGTGTGCTATTCATTGTGAATCTTGACTCTATATTGTTGTTTCACAGCCTTGATAGCTTTGTGCAGATTGTAGCTACCTTACTTGAGCTCCTGCTGATTGCAGGCAGCATAAGCTCTGTGTCGTGCAGTAAGTGCTGCTCACACGGAACTGTCCCATTCGGGAAGACCCTGACTGACTTCTGGGGGACATCAACATTGATGCACTTCCAGATGAAGCAACATCCTCATCATGAAAGTCATTCCAGTTGATGTCATTGAAGCAGTCCTGCTGCATGGAGGCCGATTGGTTGGACTAGTGGACAGGTTTAACTATGGCCTCCTCTTGTTTCATCTTCTGCCTGTACATCAGCAAAAGCAAGATCCAAAAGCTTTCCAAAAGCTGGTTGAAGGAGAGCTTTGTAAGCGTTGCGGAATGGAGTGTAACAGTGGTCAAGTATCTTATCTTTCCGAGTGTTCACCTGGATGTGCTGACACAACTTTGGAGAGACTTTCATCAGCAACGCTTGACTGAAGTCACCGGTGACGATGAAGGCAGCCTTGGGTGTGCAGGCTCCAGCGTGTTGCGGGTCTCGTACAGTTCCCTGAGAGCCAGGTCAGTAGCAGCCTGCAGTGGAATGTACACCACTGTGATGATAACAGCCGTGAATCTCCCATCTTTTCTTAGATAAGGGGCCCAGAACTGCTCACAGTACTCCCAAGTGTGATCTGACTAATGCCTTATTAAGCCTCAGCTTTACGTTTTTGCCCTTATATTTTAGACATCTCAAAATTAATGCTAACATTGTAATTGTCTTCCTTGCCACTGACTCAACCTGCAAGTTAAACTTCTGGGAATTCTGCATGAGGACTCCCAAGTTGCTTTGTGGCTCTAATTTTTGAATGATCTCCCCATTTAAAAATAGTCTTCACCTTTATTTCTTCTACCGAAGAACATCACGATACACTTCCCTACACTATATTCCATCTGCTACTTCTTTGCCCATTCCCCCAATCTGTCTAAGTCCTTCTGCAGGCTCCCTGCTTCCTCAGCACTACCTGCCCCTCCACCTATCTTCGTATTGTCTAGAAACGTGACCACAAAGCCATCAATTTCATCATCCAAATCATTGACAAATGTGTTAAAGAAGCAGTCCAAACACCAATCCCTGTGGAACACCACTGGTCATCAGCAGCCAGTTAGTGTCACCAGGTTCGGATATGGCCCAAGTGCGGAATGACAGACGCTGAGGCGGATCGATAGTTCACAGACTTTAATGCGAACAGTGTTAAGGGGAAAAGAAAACAATAAACACTCGGGCAAACAGAGCCATTAACTAAGACTATCAAATGGAAAACAAAGCCTGCACTGTGGCTGAAATGAACAATTAAATATAAAACAAATATCGCTAGTCTTCAGAGTCAGTTGACTCGACTGTTCAATTTCTCAGGCAAGGCCGAATGCAGGCAGGTTGCGAAGCGTTACTGTGCTGGGTTTAAATCTCAATGAGCACTACGATGGAATGAATGGAGTGAAATATGATCACAATGAAATAATAATTAGCTGATATATGCATATTCATGAGTTCAATTGCTGTATCTGCTGCACTGCCGAATCCGTGGTTGTGACAATCAGAAAAGGATACCCTTATCCCTACTTTTTGCCTCCTGCCAGTCAGCCATTCTTCTGTCCATGCTGACATCTTTCATTTAATACCATGGGCTTTTATCTTGTTAAGTAACTTCATGTATGGTACCTTGTCAAAGGCCTTCTGAAAATCCAAGTAAACAACATCCACTGTCTAGCCTTTGTCTATCCTGCTGTTTTTTTTTAATTCAAAGAATTCCAACAGATTTGTCAGGCAAAATTTTCCTTTCATAAAACCATGTTGACTTTGGCCTATTTTATCATGTGCCTCTAGGTATGCCGAAACCCCATTATTAATAATGGACTCCAACATCCTTCCAACCACTGAAGTCAGGCTAACTGGTCTGTAATTTCTTTTCTTCTGCCTCCATCCCCTCTTAAAGAACAAAGTAATACTTGCAATTTTCCAGTCCTCCAGAACCATTCCAGAACCTGGTGATTCTTAAAAGATCATTACTAATGCCTCCACAATCCCTTCAGCTACCTCTTTCAGAACACTAGGCTGTGGTTTATCTGGTCCAGGAGACTTGCCTACCTTCAGAACTTTCAGCTTCCCAAACCCCACCTCCTCAGTAATAGCAACTACTCTCACTTGTGTCCCCTGACACTCTCGAATTTCTGGCATACTGCTAGGGTCTTCAACAGGGAAGACTGATGCAAAATGCTTAGTAAGTTCATGTGCTGTTTCTTTATCCCCCATTACTACCTCTCCAGAATCATTTTCCAGCAGGTTCATATTCACTCTCACCTGTCTTTTTCTCTTTTAGATACAGCATATAAGATACCCTCTTATCTCATTATACAGCTTTTCTTTCCTATTTTTTTTTCAGTTGCCATCTGTTGATTTTTAAATAGTTCCCTATCTACTAACTTCCCACTTTTTTTTTCTCTCTATATTACATGCCCTCTCTTTTCCTCTTATGCTGTCTTTGACTTCCTTGGTCATCTTTGGAATGTATCTGTCCTGCATCTTCTGAATTGTCCTCAAAACTTCAGCCTTTGCTGTTCTACTGTTACCCCTGCTAGTGTCCCCTTACAATCAACTTTGGCTAGCTCCTCTGTTGTGCCTCTGTAATTCCCTTTACTCCTCTGTAATTCTGATACATTTGACCTTATCTTCTCCCTCTCAAATTGCAGTGTGAATTTTATCATATTATTATCTTTTCCTTGAGCTCCCTAATCAAATCTGGGTCATTCCACAACACCCAATCCAGAACAGCTGATCCCCGAGTGGGCTCAACTCTAAGCTGCTCTAAAAAGCCATCTCATAGGCACTCTACAAATTCTCTCCCTTGGGATCCAGCACCAACCTGATTTTCCCAATCTACCTGCATTTTAATATCCCCCATGGCTATCATAACATTGCTCTTTTGACATGCTTTTTCTGTGCCCTGTTGTAATTTGTATCACACGTCCTGGCTACAATTTGGAGGCCTGTATATAAAACTCCCATCAGGGTCTCGATAAACTTAATGTATCTTAACTCTACCCACAAACTTAAAAAAGAGAAAAACGTAAAGTATGATAAATCAAGGAAATTCAGTCAAATTTAATTGAAATATTTGAAGAATAAAAATATTTACTGCACATTAATTGCAGGCAATCAAACATATGGTGGCAATATTGATTACTGTTTCTCCATGTTTATTTCACCTGTTCTCATTAAAAGTTGTTTTGTGGTTTGCAATTGGTGATACTGGAGATGCACGTGAATGTGAAGTTGAAAAGCATGTCAATTTTTCACCAAAGCAAGTTATTCAGTTGGGTTACCATAGTCTATGACACAAGAGTGAATTTGAGATAAAGCAAAATAATCCAAGTTATCAGAGAATTCTGTTTTATGGATACTAAATATGTCAAAAAGCTTTTTAGTATTTATGAATAATTTTGCTTCAAAATTCTGTATGTAAATAGCTATGTTACCTACCATCTGTCAGCTGTGAATGGTATTGTCTTGGTTCTAGGTTAGCTTGATTAAACAAGCATGAGAATAATTCTGGACAGTTTTCTATAATCTCTGCTTGTGGTTTTTCCCAAAATACACTATTCAAAAATAAATGGGTGAGGTTACTTATGACATACATCTTCTTGTAATAGGTTCCAAGCGTCAAATCAAATTTGGGAAATACATTTATCTTAGTCCGGAGTGTTGAAGCCTGACAGTAGAGTTCAGGAGAATAGAAAAGGAAACTGAAGGCTAGTTCTATGTTGTGAGAACAAAGACTATAAAATTAGATTTTGTTGTCCTCATTTTTTTGGTGTTATAATTGTCTTTGGAGACCCAAATCGCACCTGTGACAATTGCAGTGAACACCTGTTGGTGAGGACAACAGTTTTCAGAAAGGGCAGGCCATGATGTCAAGCAGTGTATGGCATTACTTCAACAGCAAAGCTACTATTTTTTTGAGCTCCTCACTTGAACTAGCACTATCCCTTAAACTCAAAAATGCACATCACAATTGCATCCATGAGGTTGTTGTGTAATTCCTTTGACAATTCCAGAGAGCTTATTAAACAAATACTCCGTTCCACCTATCCATGTTTATTTGTATCATACTATATTTTCGTATTTCCTCTTTTTAAATTTTTAAGGACATTTATGGGTAAATTTGCCCGCAGTATCATCTGATGCATTGTCCTACATGTTGCCAGATTAACTCATTCTTTAGGAAGATACGATTGGTTTTGCTGATTTCCAATTCTTGATGATTTAATTCCTAAAGGATATCACTCTTTTCAACACCTTGTGGAGGGAGTTCATTTGTTTTTGGTGTTCAATTATATTCAATTACAACAGCGCAAATTGACTAATATACTTAAAAAGTTTCCTCTGACAACTTAAACCATTACTGCCACAGAGTGCGCAAAGTCTAATTTTTAAAAATCATTTAGTTTCTTCCCATTCAGAGGTTTAATCTGTGTGTGGAGTTACTCACCCAACTTCCTTAAGTATAAAGAGCTTATGCATGCAATATATTTTCTCTTTCTTGGACTCTTGATTGTCATGTTGCTGCTCTGATAGATTAGTGCCTTCAAAGGTATATTTTACACCTGTTTGAGCCGATACTTACTGTCTAACTATTCCATGCCATTTAAAAGCCAAATTTTAAATGTACTCTCTATTCCCCAATATTTAAACTTATCTAGCTTCATTATGCTGCTCAGCTTTCAGCTTTGAAACAATATTATTTACTTCTCAACTGCTGAGGTAATTTCATTTTTTCTTTTGTCAGTTCTCTGTCACGCTTTCTGTCCAATATGTATTTATCTTTATACTTCATATGCCAATGCATTTAGATATTCTAACATTGGAATTTCCAGTGGAGTTTCCTTTGATTATCATCTCAGAATCCGATATTGAGAGTTGCAGTTTCCATTAAATTATTCTCCTAAAGACTGCCTCATTGTGCACAATTGATATAAATTGTATTTAGTCAAAGATCTGCTAGTTATTAATTAACATTACTTTAGTTACACACTTGAGTGTGTATTTTTTTTGTCCAATTGCTTTGAGTAATCAGTTGATACTTTATTGGCTGGGTGAAAATTTGAATTCTTCTTTGTCCGTTTCAATGGTAAGTTGAACTCATTGTCAATTTTGGCTGTTTCCTTCAGCCCTAGGCTTTATTGATGACCAGCTGTTGATTCTAATAGTTAATCTTGGTCAGCCTAATAGTCAACAACAATAACAAACTCATAGGCTAGTGTTATTTAGTTCATAATCTTCTTGCCTCTGGCCTAGAACACTGTGATTTCAGTCCCCGTTCCAGAGACTTCAATATCTAGTGTGGAGAAATGTGAGAATTTTAGTGGTGTCATTAATGATGTTAGACTGAGGCTTCAGCTTGCTGAGGGTGCTTTAAATATCCAGAACTATTTCAAAGAAAAATATGTTCTCACTGGCATCCAAGGGTGGATTTTTCCCTCAATCAACATCACTGAAAAAGAAATTTGGCCATTACTGTAGGAGCAAACTGAAAGATCACACGGGGTTGGTGTTTGAAATAACAGGTGATTTATTAAAGACTGATGTACATCAGGAAAACAGTCAGAACTGAACTACCTGAGCATGAATTTCGTATGGCTTTTACATTCTCAGTTGAAGAGATTACCAGTAAAACTCCATTTTCATAACAGAATGGTGGTGACAGGATGACTTAAGTAACAGGCTAGGTCCTGGTTATCTATAGGTCTAACAGTAAATCCAATGTTCCTCTACAACAATGGGTGCACGCTATGACATAATTAGTGAAGTTCCTGAAACATGGCTGTTACTGCTGCATTCCATGTCTCCACTTCTAGGCTTCATGTACAGGTCCCTGTTACTACATTAGCACAATCCATATCACTATTTAATCATTATTTGCTCTCATTCTTTCCCCTACAACACTTAACATCTCTATATGATTTGACATGTCCCTTAAATTACTGGAATGACTTGTACTATGAATTGTACTTTGAAAACAAATCTGGCTATAAGTGTTTTAGGTAGTCCCAAGAAAGGTATTATAAACTCCCTCTGTAATTACCCTGATATTTTAAGATCTTTTAATTTTTCTCCTTGTATGTTGATTTAACTAATCTGTGTGTTTACTGTTAGTTTAGCAGGAAGCACCAAGAGTGATCTACAGATTTTCTGTCTGTAGCAGTAGATGAAATTGGGTCCTAGATTGGATTGCAAGATTCCTTTGTACTCATCCCTATGCTAACAGTGATATAACTTCTGTTTTATTTCCTCTTCTTAGATTTTAACATTGATTAGGTTCTCTGAATTTCCCTGGAAGCCGGGAGATAATGCATTTCTTCATTGTTGCAAAGTGAGCTGTTTATAGTGCATTAAAAGATTCTAAAAATATCACCGCGCCTTGTGTAACGTCATTCTTACTCAGAAATAACTTTGCTTCAGCTGCATTCTTGTTCTACTCCATAGACATTGTGGTGATAACAGAATCGTGTTGATCCAGAGCTGGCACACCAGTATGGCTGGTTTAACCTATTTTCTCTTCCTCCTTCACTTCCCGTTTGAAGAATCATTTACCAGCATTTCTCTATACCAGTGAAAGGCCTGTTCCACCATCATCAACAGTGTTAGTGACCTGGCATTCTTGGACTTGAGCTACACAATTAACACTTTATTTTTCTTTCCTGCCAGTATTCTCATTTCTGACATTTTTTCTCTGCTCGGACAATAATCTCAATTCAAAATTAATCCTATTATGACATAGAAGGAGGCTGTTCAGCTTATGCATCTATACCACTCATAAGCCAGCTTTCCCATTGTTCAATCTATCCTCTTCCCATTCTTTCTCAAGTAACTTGTAACATCCTTCTAATTTTCTTGCCACTTGAGGTAATTGAGAGTCCTGAATTAACTTGCCCAGAGGCACTTCATTTGGGATGTGGGTGGAAATCAGCATCTGCACATCCTACCCAGAGAGCACTGGAGTTTTGGATTGAATCTGGGGTATTGGAACTGAGAGAGAATGGCTGCATTGTGCCACTCAATGGGATCTAATTGTCTTCTCTCTGACAGTCAAGATCCATGCTGACTCACCTAATTAATTAATGCATGAATTTGGAAATATTTGAAGAAGGAAGTACACCTTATGTATGCAAATGTCATTCCCACTAGCTTGTCTTTGGCTGCTAACTAAACTTGCAATTTCCTATTTGTATTCAGCTATTATTATTCAATTAATGCATCATTTATATCTTTTGAAAAGAAGCATGTCCAGGATTCAGAAGTCTTTCCTCTCAACTAAAATGTCAATTTCAACTTTTAATATATTTTAAGCAGTTTGTTCAAATAGTGTGATGTGTCAAGAAGGCATACTTTGTTTTCATTTCCAGTTTAGCTTTCTCACAAAAATTGATAATATGTGTGCTAAAATGGCACTTATCACATTATGTGTCTTGTGAACTCAAAAGTTGTGCAGAAAGTGAAATAATTTGGTAAAAAAGCATAATCACACGGGATTCTGCAGTTGCTGGAAATCCAAAGCAACACACACAAAATGCTGGAGGAACTCAGCAGGTCAGGTCAGTATCTATGTAAATGAACAAACAGTGGACATTTCAAGCCGAGACCCTTCTTCAGGACTGGAAAGGAAGGGAGAAGACACCAAAATAGAAAAGGCGAGGGAGGGGAAGGAGGAAGCTGGAAGGTGATAGGTGAAGAGGTGAAGCCAGTTGGGTGGGAGAGAGAAAGGCTGGAGAGGAAGGAATCTGATAGAAGAGAGGAGTGGAACATCAGAGGAAAAAGGAGGAGGAGGGGCACCAGGGGGAGGTGAAAGGCAGGTGAGTAGTGGTAAGAGGACAGAGTTGGAGAGGGACGGAAGTGTGGAGAGGGAGAGCAAGAAGTGCAAAAATAAAAATTAAAAAATAGTGAGGTGGTTTTCATGGGTTTAATGTCCATTCAGAAATCAGATGGCAGTGGGGAAGAAGCTGTTCCTGAATTGTTGAGCATGTGCCTTCATGCTCCTGTACCTCCTCCTCCTTGATGGTGGTAATGTGAAGAGGGCATGTCCTCTGTGATGGGGGTCCTTAATGATGGATGCTGCCTTTTTGAGGCATTGCTTCTTGAAGATGTCCTGGCACCCACGATGGAGCTGACTAAGTTTACAACTCTCTGCAGCTTGTTTTGATCCTGTGCAGCAGCCACCCACCCACCCCGCCCCCATACCAGCAAGTAATGCAACCAGTTAAAATGCTCTCGATGGTACGTCTGTAGAAATTTGTGAGTGCCATACCAAATATCCTCATGAAATACAGCCACTGTTATGCCTTCTTAGTAGCAGCATCAATATGTTGGACCCAGGAAAGGTCCTCAGAGATTGATGGATATAATTATTTCAAGGAGGAATTAAAACAGACTTCCTCAAAAATAAAAGCAGAGTTTAAATAGAAAAATATTTCTCATTCACTCACAACTGAAGTGAATTTACATCCCGCTGTACTCAATGCAGTTAGTTTTTTTTTAGTCCTACAGCATAGGCATGGTGTCAGCTTTAAATTTCTATTAGATAGCTGGGATATTTACCTCAAGAATTCCTTCAGTCAGCAGTTTGGCAGTGACAGACACACAAAACTGCCAGATGCAGACTGTTAGCAAGAATTCATCATAATGTGGGACTGATAAAGGCAAGAAATGGGGCAGATTGGAAAGCAGTTTCTTGTGGGTAATCACAGAAACCTGGGGTTATTATTGGAAATGCCTCCAGTGCAAGAGCATCTGTTGACAGTTTTCCATTTGACTGCATTCGGCAATTGTCAACACTTTGAGTCAGAATTAAGTTTTTTTTTGTCAAAAATATCCAGTTGAATGAGATAATATATTTTTTAAGATGCAATTGTGCAGTAAGTATTATACTCTGTGTTTGATTGTTCCATAGTTCCGCAGTGGGGTTATTGCAAGCCTTTTTGCTTGAGGCAGGTTCGCTCCATTTTGTAAATATTAATCAAGTAGCAGAAAACTTATTACACTTAATACTCAAAATTATTTAAATGCACTTGTTATTGGGATGCTGATTATCATGCTTTGGAAAATCTTTAATCCTCTTCTGTATAACTTTCAACATATTCCCAACTGTGCATTCAAATATTTCCCTTTGAAGATGTTGACAAAGAGGTGTGGTGCCATTATTGCTGTAAGAAGACCTTTTCACTCTGATCAGAGATACTTAGAATTATAAGGAAAGATTTTAAACAATTGAATCAATAGCATTGTAAAATATTTTTTAAAAATAATGTGATTTAGGAATAAAAGCTAATTAAAACATTGATAATTGCAATAAAGGTCTTAAAATGTCTTAACATTGCTGACATTTCTAACAAAGTTTTTCAGCTTCTCTCACATGAATTGAGCTGCTCTGGGTGAACCAGTCCTGGTTGACTGAGAGCTGAGATACAAAACACTTTTAGCCCCACAGCAGAAAATCCTTCAACTTGGTGGTGAGTCCAGGCACAGTGCGAGAGATCAGATGCAGCCACAGAGATCACCAGTGCATTTTGTATTTGTGCATTGAAGTGCCCCAAGTTCCATGCTCAAGGATGGATTAATTAGCTTTCCGTTCTATACAAAGGCTGTCAGTGTGATTGGCTCCAATGTATTTCTCTGGATGAGAAGACTTTCAATAGCATGCAAGTAATACACTACTTTATAATACACGACTTAAATATACATTCACTAAGTCTGCTTCAGCATGCCCATAGAATGTAGCCCGTTTTGCATGAGATGTAAAGAACATGTGCTTGAGCAAGTTCCAATTCATATCGTCCCATGTTCTGAACAGACTGTAGGTGATACCAGTTTGGCTCTATCTCGCTGTCAAGCTGACCACAACTCCTAACCAGCACAGTCTATTTGTAACTTGGTTCTGTGTTCTACCGAATTTTCTACCTTTGGCTTCAGTATAGTGATTTAACGGAGGAAATCTCTAACCTGAGTAGGTCAAACTTACGATGACTGTTCTCTTGCAAACGTTACCATGGGGCTCAAGATGTAAGTTTTGACTGTGCTTTCCCAAAATCCGCATTGGTCTTCCACAAACTGCATGTTAAATGCACCTTTTGTAATGTGATATACATTACCAGTCCACATAAAATTGACATGATTATATTCATAAAGACAAAGTTATTTGTGAATGAAATTAAGCAGTGTTGTGAACTTGTTAAATTATAATAGGTAAATTACATTAAAGTCATAGCCTTGTTGTGAAAAAGTTGATTTGGTTATGTATACCCAAGTCATAGAGATAGGGTAGCATTTTGGCCGTATCCTAATCCTCCATTCCACCATTCCCAATCCTCCAGAGATTGGCAATGGTGGATCCAGAACCTTTGGAAATTGATCTTCATTGTGAAAAGAAATAAAGTAAAGCTGTCTATTCTTAAGTCTTTATTAATGGCATAAAAGACTGTATCAGTGGTCCTTATATGAGCTGCACTTTTTTTTTCCCAGAGTTCATAATGGGGAATTTAATTTCCACATCTCAAAACGTTTGCTATGACTTCTGCATCAACAAAGATTTGGTGTGGATTTGTGAATCTCTTACTTACCATATTGTGAGACTTCAGTATCGCCCTGCTGATCAACTCTGCATGTACAATTTTCATCTGTCCAATTACTTCTTTATCATTTCTTCATATTAATAATTTTAATTTTGTATTCTCTTCATTGCACTATTGTTAATGTTTCTTATTGAATCCTAGTGATTTGTTATGCTGAGTTTGATTTATTTTTGACATTAGTCATCTGGGATCTTATTTTAGCTACTCATTTGATTCACTTTACATTTGCTCTGTGACAATATGTGGTAATGCAGGAAAATGGCAATAGACCATGGCTTGGTTCAGCTGCATGCTGGGCTTCAGTTTGCTCTTAACTTGTTTACACGATAGCTATTGAAAGGTACTTGATGTTCCATGCCAGAGTTTCCAACAAATCCCTTATTGAAGAAAGCATGTGCTGGCATTGGAGGGGGTCCAAAGGAGGTTAATAAGGATGATCCCAGGAATGAAAGGGTTAACATATAAGGAACATTTGATGGCTCTGGATCCACACTTGCTGGAGTCTAGAAGAATGAGAGGCAGATCCCAATAAAACCTTTTGAATATCGCAAGGCCTAAATGGCGTGGAGAAGATGCTTTCTACAGTGGGGGAGTCTAGGACCAGAAGGCACAGCCTCTGAATAGTAGGACGTCCATTTAGAACAGTGATGAGTAGGAATTTCTTTAGCCAGAGGATGGTGTATCTGTGGTATACATTGTCACAGATGGCTGTGGAAGCCAAGTCATGGAGTGTATTTAAAGTGGACATTGATAGATTCTTGATTACGGCAGGACGTCAAAGGCTACGGGAAGAAGGCAGGAGAACAGGGTTGAGAAATACAAGTCAGCCATGACGGAATGGCGCAGGAGACTCAATGGACTGAATGGCCTAATTCTGCTCCTATATTTTATTGCCTTCTGGTCTTATGAACTGTACAGTAAAATTCAAGTTTTAAAATAACTGTTAGAAAAGTAAAAAAAAATCTTATAAATCACTTAATAGTTGGGATGGGCATGGTAGTGATGGGGAGGGGTGAAAACGGCCTGTTTTGTGCTGTTTGGTTCGAAGGCTCAGAAACCTAGGTACAAACATGCACAAGATCCTTGGAACATCAATATTAGCATCCTGATTGCCATCGATTTGTTTTCGTCAATCACATTGGAGACTTGTGATAGGTATCAAAGCATCTAACGGCTTCTACGTGGAAAATATGATGTTACTTCAGTGTCCTGTGTGGTTACAGTGCATTAAACGAGCATGATGTTCTACCGGGCTCTCACTGTAGAGGAAGGGAAATGTTGCTATGCTTCTGGCAGCTTCTTGACTTTATTTTTAAAATAAGATGTTAGAAGGGCTAGCCAGATAGTTTAAAAAATCAAGGCCAAACAATTCTGAACATTGGCTCTTTTTGAGATGAGCAGATGATTGGCCTTCAGATTCTCTCACTGAGAATCTGAAGAGCTTTATTAAATGTAACTAAGAATGCAGTTTGCCTTTGGCAGCACTTGAAGCAGTGACTGCGGCTTGAGGGAAAGTTAGAGTTAATTGAAGTAGTACATGTGACTGGCTGGGGCAGTGCAATTAGCACAAAAATTTGCAAAGAACATTATATGTCCGACTCGTGCGGAACACCACTAGTGACCGGCAGCCAACCAAAAAAGGCTCTCCTTCTCCCCACTCTTTGCCTCCTTGCAGTCACCAGTCTCCTATCTATGCTAGTATAGAATGATCACATCTATTCTTGAAGTCTTTCTCGTCCTTCTGGTGGTTGTTGAAACAGATTACCGGACCTTAAGTAGCTTTGGTATCATTTCTTCTGATCAATAACATGGCTTCCATGTATATTTGCTTGTATGTAAAGAGAATCATATAGACAGTGTCTTAAGGGTCCAATGACAGGTGTTGGGGACTTCCAGCACCCAGGCATGCCCTTTTCTCGCTGTTGCCATCAGGTAGGAGATGCAGAGGCCTGGAGGCACACACACAGTGATTAGGGAACAGCTTCTTCCCCTCTGCATTCCAATTCCTAGATGGACATTGAAGCTTTGGACACTACCTCACTTTTTTTTAAATATACAGTATTTCTGTTTTTGCACATTTTTAAAAATCTATTCGATATACATAATTGATTTGTTTATTATTATGTTTTAATTTTTTTTCTCTCTCTGCTAGATTATATATTGCATTGAGGTGCTGCTGCTAAGTTAACAAATTTCATGTCACACGCCAGTGATAATAAACCTGATTCTGGAACAGCAACTCAGTAAGGACTCTAAATATTCATTCCCTCTTTCACCAGCATAAAATAGCAACAGTATTTGTCTGCACTTACTCACTCCTGGTTAGTCCTGCAGCACCTCCCAAATCTGTGACCTCAAGCCCAAGAAGGATAAGGCAGCAAGTGCATGAGTCATCATCACTTTCCAATTCTTTCCTGAGTCACATCCTATCCTGACTTGGATTTACATCACTTGTTCTTCATCACTGGATCTAAATCCCAGTTCACCCTGGTCAAGCACTACACCTTCATCAGAAGGATCATGGTGGTTCAAGAAAGCTGCTCATCACCATCTTCTTGAGGAGGATAAACTGAGAGGTGGGCAATAAACGTTGGCATTACCAGCAATGTCCAGATCCAGAAAATAAATGTCAAGAAGAACATCCTTGATCGGTGCTCAGATGAATATCCTTGATCAGTTTATTTCTGGTTCAATAACTAAAATAAGGTTTTGGATTTGGTTCTGAGAATTAATTCAGGTTGGGTAGAGCAACTATCAGCAGATGAGCGAAGTGTCATGATGTTTGGCGTCGACATGGAAAACATTAGAAACAACTCTAAGGTAGATATGATCAGCTGGAGGAGAGCCTATATTGTTCAGATGAGATTTGATCTGCCTCAGGTAAAGTGGAAATGAAGATTACAATTCTGTTGTCAATTGAAAGCAAGAAGCCTTTAAGATGGAAATGTTTCAACAAGAGCCCTAGAATAAGGAAGATTGTGAAACATTGTAAGAAAAATAGAGCATTTAAGAAAAATGCATAGAAAAGATCCCAGGACTTTAGTTGAAGTGAGAATGAGGCTGGATTAGCTTTATTTGTTCCATGTACATCAAAACATTGAAGTGAACAGATATTACAGAAATTCAGATGAAAAGTGAAAATGGAAATTAGATACAGTACTTGGAAAAGCATAAGAAATGTTTGGAAGTAAACTTTAAAAATAACTGCACATAGGTGAACAGAAAAATGTTTTAGAGGAAAGATGTGGCTAATTGGAGACCATCAAGGTAATTTACTCAACAGAGGGTATGAGGGAGATCAAAAACCAATCTTCCATCCTTGGACTCACTTTACACTGCACGCTGTCAGAGCAGTGCTGCCAGGAGAATCAAAGACGTGACCAACCCAGCCAACACACCTTTTGTCCCTCTTCCCTCCGGGAGAAGGTTCGGGAGCATGAAGATTCGTACAGCCAGATTTGGGAACAGCTTCTTTCCAACTGTGAAAAGACTGCTGAACAGATCCTGACCCGGATCTGGGCCGTACCTTCCAAATATCCGGACCTGACTTGCACTACCTTACTTTCCCTTTTCTATTTTCTAATTATGATTTTTAATTTAAATTTTTATTGTATTTACTTGGATTTGTACTTCAGGGAGTGCAAAGCGCAGAATCAAATATCGCTGTGATGATTGTATGCTCTAGTATCAATTGTTTGGTGACAATAAAATAAAGTAAAGGTACAAGTGTTGTATTTTAGTTTTCATCAAGGAAGATGTTACTGTTGTCTTAGTAGAAAAGAGGATATTGTTAACATTCTGGTTGGGCTAAACATTGCAAAGGAGATGGAAATGGAAAGGCTGGCTGCACTTAAGTTGGATTAATTGCTTGGCTCAGATGGCCTGCATCATGCATTGCTGAAGATAGAAAGGAAGGAAATTGCAGGAGCTGTGGTTGAAATCTTCGAAATGTGTTGAGTCAGTGGTTATAAAGTTACACAGCATGGAAACAGACAATTGAGCTTGCGCCTGAGGGCGAAAAAAAACCTGCAAATATTACAGACACCCTTGTACAAAAGAATGTTTATTGGGATAAATTGCTAAGTGTAAAGTAGTAGGCTTAACCTCATAAGAGGCATAGTTTTAGAAACACTGTGAAGAGAATAATGACTTGGTCAAATGGCAATCATTCAGGGAAAGTTTGTTAATGAGGCAAATCACAAATACCTTAACATTATGGTTTTTAAATTAACTAAAAGTGAGTCATTTGAGCGTAATGTGGTCGATGTAGTTTATATGTAAATGTTAAAGGCACTTTATCTGTTGCTACATAATAAGTATCATCAAAATTAAATTGTCTGTGTGGGTAGAAAATAGCCTCATTTCTGTGAGCAGAAATGTTGGTATCTTTCCTGGGTTGAGTCTCTAAGTCCGAGTAGGGCAGCGCAGAAGCAGGCTCTTTGTACCAACTTGTCCAAGCTGACCAAGGTACCCACTTGAGCTAGCCCAACTTGGTCCATGTCCCTCTGAAGGTTACCTGTCCATGTATCTGTCCAAATAGCTTCTAAATGTTGTAATTGTACCCACCTCACCCACTTCCTTTGAAAGCATGTTACATATACCTATACCTTAAAGTTTTAATAGCCAGGGGGTGGTAATGGAGACAAGCTTCCACTACCTATTAAATACTCCCAATGGTGTGCGCTTCAAATTGCCTCTGACAACCAAGTCCAGCTCCTGGCCTTAAAGTATGGCTTAGCTACTAAGCCCTGCGGAACCGTTTCTACTGACAGGAGAAGGGGCACCTGTGGATTACTGGCACTTTAAAATCAGTCGCTTCGGGCAGATGGGGCTCGTCAGCCGTGGTTGGCAGCTCATCTAGAAGGAAAACTCTGATCTCAAACCTCCGCTGCCATGTGGCTATACCCACCCATGGGGAAGGCTTTGGGAGTAAACCCCGAGGGAAAAATCCAGAGCTGTCATCCCTAAGGCAGTCCTCTATGATGAGTTCAAAGCTGACTGGCAACCCCAAACTGCATCAGTCTCTGCCTTTCATTTGGGTCCATCAGATATGTGGAGAGGGGGTGTTTGCTACATGGGCAACAGCTTGCTCTCCATATCATACTGCCATGGCTTGCGTGTCGAGACAGCAAGGACACAGTATCCATACCCACCGACTTCAGTGTGAAAATGTTGTACCTCAGGTTCCCTTAAATCTTTCCCCTCTCACCCACAACTTAGGCTCTCTGGTTTTGGAGTCCCCAACCCTCAAAATAGGAATGTGCCCATTTGCTTTATTAGAGTGAAGTGCAAAGTAGAATTCCTTGTGGGTCAGACCACGAAAATACAAATCATCTATCATACATGCTCCACATCAATGATTTACAATTTGGGTGCTCATGGTAAAGTGCATATAGAATATTACAGCCCAGACTCTGATGATGTTCTGATTTTTCAACCTATTCTAACCCTTCCCTCCTACATAGCCCACAAATAACTAAGAGTTTCTAAAATGATGCTAATGTATTTGCCTCGACCACCGCCTTTGGCAGAGTGTTCCATGCACCGACCATTCTCTGTGTTTAA
This sequence comes from Hypanus sabinus, assembly GCF_030144855.1. Lineage (NCBI taxonomy): Eukaryota > Metazoa > Chordata > Chondrichthyes > Myliobatiformes > Dasyatidae > Hypanus > Hypanus sabinus. The sequence goes on from NC_082739.1 coordinate 42,749,236, forward strand.
AAAAAAACATCTTTATCTTCACACCCTCCCTCCATATTTTTGTCCAATTGCCTTAAGATTATGCCCTGTTGTATTAGCCATTTCTGCCCTCGGACTAATTCTCTGGCTATCATTCTACTTATGCCTCTTTTCATCCTATACATCTCTATCAAGTCACCTCTCATCCTTCACTCTGAAGAGTAAAGCTCCAGCTCACTCAAACTACCCTCATAAGACATGTCCTCGGGTTCAGGCAGGATTCCGGTAAATCTTCTCTGCACCCTCTCAACTTCTACATCCTTCCTTTAATGATGTGACCAAAATTGACACAATATTCTAACTGTGGTCTAAGCAGAGTTTTTCTTGAGCTGCAGTGTTACCTCCTGGTAACTCAATCCCCTGACTAATGAAGGCCAACGCCTATTTGCAAGGGAAGTTACAAAAGAAAATGAGAAGCTGTTTTGCAGTTAGGCAGAATCCTGAGCTTTGTAAATAGAGGTGTTGAAGAATACAAAAGCAATGAGGAAGCGGTGAATCTTTAAAATGCACTGATTTTTACCACAGCTGGAGGATTGTGATCAATTCTTGTAATCTTGTAGAGAATGCAGAAGAAATTCAGTCCAAGATACTGGTCTTTGGTTGAATGCCTGGTATGTGCAAACAGGGAGTAAATATAATAGAGACAATAAAGAAACAATAAAGAATTTAAATATAAAAAGAGAAACTGATCCCCTTGGTGGCTGAATCAAGAACCAAAGGAAAGAATGAATGTTATTGGCAAAAGAGCCAGAAGTAAAATATGGAAAATCATTTTTTCACAAATCAGCAAATGGTGAGAGTTTGCATTAGGCTCTTAGGAATGAAAAGACCATAAGATTTTGAGCAGTAGTAGGCCATTTGGCCCATTGAGTCTGCTCTGCCATTCAATCACGGCTGATCCAATTCTTCCCGCCATCCCCACTCCCCTGCCTTGTCCCCATACCCCTTGGTGCCCTGGCTAATCAAGAACCTTGCTATCTCTGCCTTAATGCACCCAATGACTTGGCTTCCACAGCTGCTCATGGCAACAGATTCCACAGATTTACCACCCTCTGACTAAAGTAATTATTCCGCATCTCTGTTCAATCCTGAAGTCGTGCTCACCTGTCCTAAACTCCTGTATCATGGGAAATCATTTTGTCATATCTGATCTGTTCAGGCCTTTTAACATTTGGAATGTTTCTATGAGATCCCCCTCATTCTCCTGAACTCCAGTGAATACAGCCCAAGAGCTGCCAGATGTTGCCAGATGATAAAGGCATACTCATTTGTAGCAATCGAAAGAGAGTTGGCTAGGTACCTGAAAGGGAGGGATTACAAAACTCTGGTGAGAGGATGTGGCATGGAGCTGGGTAGGTTGCTCTAACATGGAGCAGGTACAGAGAGAATGGGGCATATGTTTAAACTGCAAAGTAAGCGTGTCAGAGAGAAGTTTTCTCCACTGAGAATACCTCCCTAAGAAGATGGTGGAGACAGGTACTCGATGCCACAAGTATCTTGAAGAACACTGGAATTGCCAAGGCATCGAAGATGATACACCAACTGTAGACTACCGTAAAAGGATTGGGGTAAATGGAGATTTGACAGTGGGCCAAAGGGCATGTTCATGTGATGTATCAGCATATGGCTTCCTCCAATTCTACAAAATTAAAAACAGTACATACATAAAAAGTACTTATATATAATTTTTTTAAATGCTGATATTTTTCTGTAGAGCCTTACAAACACCATTTAACCAAGACATCAGCTTCTGATAAGGTATTTAAAATGAAAATCCCACCTTGAAGTTAAAGATATTTCTTGCCAACTTGAACATACTTTTCTTTCCCCTCTGCAACATGAAAACTTTCTGATTCTGACAATTTATACAAAAGGCTTCTGCTAACAAGACTGAACGAACAATTGAAAAACAGTTTGGCTGAGGGTCTGTCACAGAACCTTTATCCAAGTTGTCATAAATTGGGGTTGATCAACTCTGAGTGATACATGAATGCCTTGAGCAAAAGGAATATTTAATCAACAGAATAAGAAGTGAAGATGACTAATTTGAAAATTAATAGGTTGAATCAAAATCAAACTGCAATGTAAATTGCACCCAGATGCAACACTTATACCAGATTTTTGCATTGCATCAAAATGAGTAAGCATTGTAGAATGGAAGTGACATCTGTTTACTAGTTCAACATTTTGACATGTTATGAATGCATAAGAATTCAATTAAAAATTGTTTATCCCTTTTCCCAAATATCTGTTGGCACTTGAAACATGAACTCTTGCCTTCATTTATGAGCAGTCTGTGCCCAGAGGATCTAAGTGCTTTTCACAAAACATAATGGATCATTTAAAGTAGTCATTGCAAAACCTTTAGAGTAAAGAATAGAGCTGCTGCAAATATCAACATCTCAAACATAGAAAATGTAAAAAACATCTAATACCATTGGGTGAAATAAAGGTTTGATGCATTGTTTTTTGTTTGCATGTGCACCAAAGAAAGATGAAAAATGGAGTTTTGTTTAATTTTCTTATCCATGGGTTTTCTCCTTGAGTGTTCCTGAAGATGTATATTTTGCTTCATAGTTTTAGTACTGCCAGTATTTATTTTGATTCCTTTTTATGATACAAAATTGCCATGTATCTCTGCAAAAAATGAACAAAGTCATTTGTCTTTACATTCTAAAAAGAAACCAGAAAATTGAATTTCCTCAATCTTATTTTTGCAGGGATTGTGTCATTTTTTTTGCTGATCTTGTTCTTAGCAGATAGATGAACGCGAACAAGCTTAAAATAGCACATACATGGATAAACAATCAGACCTTGAGGAGAAAACAAACCATCTATCTCTTTTAAGTACAAGAGATTCTGCAGATGCTGGAAATCCAGAGTAATGCACACGAAATGCTGGAGGAACTCAGCAGGTCAGACAGCATCCATGGAAAGGAATAAATATTTGGCGTTTCGGGCTGAGGTCCTTCTCCAGGACTCAGATTTTGTGTGCATGCGTATCTCTAAGTATCCATTAATTATACTGTATTAAAATTATGAAGATAATTTGCTGTATGGTGCCAATCTTGTAATCCCCCTGTGAGTGCACTTGTGGAGACACAAGAAGCTGCAGTTGCTGCAATCTGGAGCAACTCATAAAACACTGGAAGCACTCAGTGGGCCAGGGAACATTTATGGGAGGAAATGGACAATCGATGTTTTGATTTCTGAAGGATCTCAACACAATGTCGATTGCCCACTGTGCTTCTGCAGGCTGGATAGGCAGGGCTGTTCGCATTGACTCTCTGGATCATTAAAGCTAGCACTGAGGGCCAGACCATTAAACAGAGCATGAAGGAGGAAGTGCAGAGGGCCTCCTCTGGAACTCTCCTATCAATTCAGAAAGCTAGGGATGGATTTACCTCCACATCAAAGCTGTCATTGATTTTCAGAATCAGAATCGGGTTTAATATCACTCGCGTCGTGAAATTTGTTGTTTTGAGGCAGCGATATATTGGAATACATAATAAAAGCTATATATTACAATAAGTATATATTAAAAAAGAAAATTAAATTAAATAATGCATAAAGAGAGGGGAAAAATACTGAGGTAGTCTTCTTGGGTTCATTGTCCAGTCAGAACTCTGATGGCAGGGGGGAAGTAGTTGTCCCCGAAACATTGAGTGTGGGTCTTCAGACTCCTGTACCACCTCCTTGATGGTAGTGTAATGCCCTGGTTCACAGCTTTACTGTTATGCTGTAGGTATTTTATTAAGCAGCTCTGTAAGATCTGTTTGTTTTGCTTTCAGCCTGTTTGGGTTACTGTTGAAGATAAGGGATGATGTGGAATGTATGCCATCCGATTAGTGGGAGGTTTTTCTTGGTGAGGGACAATGAGGTTGGTTTTGGGCTTTTGTTCGAGAGGAGATGAAGAGAGAAGATGCTGGGGAGAACTGGTCGTACCACACGATCCGGTAGGAAACCTGTTTGTTCAAGATGGATTGCAAGCGACTTTCAGAAGGTGGTGTGTGCTTTCACGTTGACTGAGGGTCCAGTGCGTGAATGACAGAGAAGTTCAAGATGAGCTCCAACTTGTGCATATTTGACTGTTTAATTAGAATGGGCCCTTTTCTTTTTATTATTCTTTACTAACCCTTCAGTTAAGAGTCATAAATATAATTGTATACAGTGTACTTTGTTATTTCATGGCACTAATTTGTAACAGGGTACAAATGATACAGTATCCACACAAACTGGGGTTTGGGGTGGGCTCGTGCTTCAATCTCACACATTTGGCAGGGCTGGAGATTGTCCTCCCTAGACTTACGCAGCCGAGGGAATCAGAGTGTCCCAGTAGCAATAAAATGAGGGCATGTCCTGGGTGATGGGGATCCTTAATGATGTATGCCGCCTTTTGGAGGCACCGCCTTGTAAAGATATCCTCAATGCTGGGGAGGCTAGTGCTCAAGATGGAGGTGGCAGAGTTTACAACTTCCTGCAGCTTTTTCCAATCCTGTGCAGTGGTCTCTTCACACCAGACGATGCTGTAGCCAGTTAGATTGCCCTCCACAGTACAACTAGAAACTTGCAAGTGTCCTTGGTGACCTATCAAAGCTCCTCAAACTCCGAATGAAATATAGCCACTGCCATGCCTTCTTTGTCATTGCATTAATATGCTGGGTGCCAGGGTAGATCGTCAGAGATGTTGACACCCAGGATCTTGAAATTGCTCACCCTTTTCACTTCTGATCTCTCTAAGGACTGGTGTGCGTTCCCTTAGCTTCCCTTTCCTGAAGTCCACAATCAATTCCTTGGTCCTACTGACGTTGAGTGCAAAGTTGTTGCTGTGACCCCACTCAATCAGCGGATCTACCTCACTCCTGTGCGACTCCTCATCACCATCTGAAATTCTCCCAACAATAGGTGTGGCATCGGCATATTTATAGATAGTGTGTGACACACAGTCGAGGGAGCAGAGACTGGAGCAGTGGGTTCGGCCTTGAGGCGTGCCAGTGTTGATTGTCAGGAAGATCACCTTCTGGATCTGGCCTGAGAAGAGATCCAGCTGAGTGTCAGAGACCTTCATAAACTATAAGAATGGCTTTTACATCTTCCACATCTGGGGGTTTGCTTGTAGTTGAATGAATCTGAAGCACAGACATTTCCTTGCATTGTGGGTTTCTCTGTTGGTGCTTAGTCTGCACTGTTGGGTGTGAAGATCATTCAGACTAGTGAGATTAATACTCATATCCAGACCAGGAAAGCACAAGTTCTGGGGACTATGGATGGATAACTGAATGAGAGACCAAACTGGCAAGTGATACAATCAATGTGTAGAAATGGATATTGATGAGTGTTTTACATTAATATGGTGATACATCTGAAGTAGTGGAACCAAGTTGTGTGTGCTGGACTTCAGGAGGATTATCTCAGCCAAGTTTGAAACGCTTTCATCATCAGGAGCCTGTAAGTAAGCATCAAGGGATTTTAAGTGGAAAATGAAATGAAGCTATCTGAATTGTGAAGAGCATATATAAGATAAACTTATCACAACGATGAGAGCTTGCAGAGCTCTGAACTGCGGAGGAACAGGATGTCCTGATACATAATTTGTGGAAGTCCAGCTTGCAGATATGGTCAGTCATTACGAAAGCCAAGAGAATTGCTTGCTGTGAGGAAAATGGAACAATGTAGACATTGTGTGGGCACAAAAGCTTAGTTTAGTTAACTATTTGATTACTAATTTAATTGGTTCAGCACAACATTGTGGGCTGAAAGGCCTGTTTCTGTGCTGTACTCTTCTGTGTTCTCAGAAGTGAATAGAAACAAAGAGAGATTATATTCAGTTACATATAGGGTGCGATGTGGCTTCATTTGGGAATATCGTGGTGCATTGATCTTGTTAAAGAAAGAATTTTAATGTATTGGAAGCAGTTCACAGAACGTATTACTGGACTGATGGGTACCAAGATAGTGCTGGCAACACATGCTGACGTTTTTCGGACTGCACTCAAAACCTCTTCTAAACTGCAATCACTGCAATCTGTAGTCTGTATTTTCCCTTTAATTAATGCACTTTTAAACTGGCTTGACACCTTCTAAAGGACTCGGCAGACTTAACTCTCAAGAATGCAGGTACGACGCCTTTAAGCGGATGAAGGCACATCAACGTGGCTGCAAGAGAAGGACCATGCCTGTAATTTCCTCCACCTAGCAAATGTACAGATTCCGGAGCGCACAATTGAGAACCTAAGGGCAGGATTGCTGTCTCAGAGGGGAATGAGAGATCGCTGCATTTTGTTTGTTCACGGACACGTGGCTCTCCTTGGACAAGCCAGATACATCAGTAAGACCTGAAGGCTTCCCGATACACCAGATGGACCGACTGCTGATTTGAAGAGGGGGAGGAAGGTGAGAGTCTGTGTTTCATGATTAATTCTTTATGGTGCTTGGACACAGTGGTCTTATCGCACTCTTGTTCCTCCGACTTGGAACATCTAATGATTAAGTGCCAACTGTCCCAGCTACCAAGAGAGTTCTCCGTGACCCTGACCACAGTTTACATACTGCTGAAGGCTGATGTTAAGCGTACACTTGAGAAATTGAGTGCCTCGATCAGCAAACAAGAAACAGCCTACTTCTTGACCTTTCAAATCATCGCCAAGGACTTCAATCAGGCTTGCTTGCTTGAAGAAATCTCTGCCCAATTATCATCAACATATCACCTGCAACACCAGGGGTCTCACTTCACTCGACCACTGCGATACTACCATAAGGAATGCGTGCTGTTCGATCCCTAGTCTGCACTTCAGAATCAGAATCAGGTTTAATGTCACCGGCACATCATGAAATTTGTTAATTTAGTAATGTCCATTTAGTAATTGGGTGGCAGAGTAGAAGAAACTGTTCCTGAATCACTGAGTGTGTGCCTTCGGGCTCCTGTACCTCCTTCCTGATGGTAACAATGAGAAAAGGGCATGTCCTGGGTGATGGGGGTCCTTAATGATGGACGCCACCTTTTTGAGGCATTGCTCCTTGAAGATGTCTTGGATACTATGGAGGCTCGTACCCTAGATGGAGCTGACTAATTTTACAACTTTCTGTAATTTCTTTCGATCCTGCGTAGTAGCCCGCCTCCCCCCCACCCCCACCACCGCCCATACCAGACATTCAGTCAGCCTATCAGAATGCTCCCCATGGTACATCTGTAGAAACCTACACTTGGGTACATTTTGGAAAACCTGACCATCTCGCTGTCCTCCTGCCTGCATACAGGCAGAGGCTAAAGAAGAAGGCTGCAGACGTAAGGACAATGAAGAGGTGTTTGCAGGAGGCAGAGGAATGGCTACAGGATTGCTTCAATCAGTGCTGTAGCCAACTAAAACAGTTTCCTAGGGGACGAAGAATTGATCTATAAAGGAGGCAAAAATCCTCATCACATTTATACAGAACATCAACATAGGCATTTACAAGATGAGTCTAGATAAGGCGAGTGACTGAGAGCTGGGAAGTGGAACTGTTTGCATTAGCACAGGTAAGAGGAGCCAGTGGTTTGCTGTGATTGAAATGGGTCCAGGGATGGAGGATTTGCCTTATTGAGAGAGGATGAAGAAGGTAACTGTTATTTAGAGAAGAAAAGGAGAACATGTGGACTTGTTTAAGATAATGAGGATCCCAAATAAAGTGGAAAGAGAGGAACCTTATCCCCCATGGTGAGAAGTTAAGAACCAGACATTTCCGATTTATGTTGATTCGTATCAAAGACAAAATAAGGTAAGTACTTCTTTATGCAGCAAGTAGCTTGCATCTGGAATGCATTGGCTGACCTGGCGATGGTGGCAGATTCAATGGTAGCTTTCAGCAGGGAATTAGATCAGTCCTTCAAAGAGAAATGCAGAGTTATAGTGAAAAGGCAGTGGAGTGAAACCAGCTACACAGTTCGTGCGGAATGACTGCCGGCTGTGCATTTGCTATTCTGTGGTTCATTGTGTGATTCAGTGTAAGAAACTGGTTCTGCAAATAATTTGACTAATATGACTGTGACTTGGGAATAGTGGAGCAGTGAGAAATTGACAGCGAGGCTTTCATAACTCAAAGAGGAATGTTACTAAAGACCATGCAGTAATGAAATAAACCTGAGAGGGGCCTTTCATTGATTAACAAAGCAGAGTAAGTTTGCGAAAGAAGACTCAAATAATACCTTCAGAAGCTATTGTTGCTTAAATGGTCCAGGCAGTATAGGGATGTGAAAATCACCTGCCACTTATCTGTCACTTTCAGAGTTATTAACTAATCAAAATGTGTGCTAATCTGCAAAAAATGCAACTCACAAAGCATTGAAAAATAGTGCCTAAAAGCCTAATATGTGGAATAAGCTAATTGCATGATTGAAGAATTCAATGTCTTGAAGCAAACTTACTTCACTATCATTTATTATTTGTCTTTTAATTGCCCTGTGTGATATAATCGAGGAAATTTACAATACAGAAAGAGTCACTAATTTTTCACATTGCCATACCAGCTCTAATCCCACTCTTGCTCTTTCACAACATGCATAATGTTAATCTTTATCAATCATTGGGCTCATTGGAACAGAGAATAAAATATTCTAAATTTCTACGCATTTTTCTATTCTATGTGCAGTGCTTGTAGAATCTAATTTTCAGTCCTCTAAATGCAAATAATAAGGATAGAGCTACCAGTCAAATACCTTTCTAGATGGTAGACAGTAGTTCACTGCAGTGGCTGGTACAACATTGTCTCAAAAGCAACACTGCATAGTTTTTAAAAAGGCCATCATATTCATATAACCTACCTACCCTTTAGTTATAAGAAAAAAAGAAACAAAACCTTGCCAACTCCAATCATTTTTGTGTATTTAATTACACCTGTAGAAGTTATGCTATTAATGAGATGTCTGGATAAAAAGCGCTCTCTCTCTCTCTCTCTCGCTCTCTAATAGAAATTTGCTCATTCCTTTAGCCTTGTTGACAGCAAGCTCAAGCCTTACAATTAAAATTGAAGGTTAATGGCATTTATTCCAGTACCAAAAAGCTCATAGATCACTTCTCCAAACGTCTCTGTCTCATATTGTGTACTATATTTGTTGCCTGAAATCATAAACATAAATACACATAAATAAGCTTCCAAAACATTAACTTTAACACTGAACCCCAGCTGATGACTAATTAATACCATAGGATTTTCTTTCACAATATTGCTGGAAATTGTACTCAGCCATAATTTTTCACTGAAATTCCGTCAGAAGGCCATTCATGCCTTTGCTTTCATTTGATCTCTCTTCCTAGCTCCTAAGGAAGCTGAACCTTTTCTGAATTTTTTTCTCCTGTCCCATTTGAAGTCAGAGAGTTATCAACTCTAATTTTACTTTCTGTATTATTTACTATGCTTGGAATTTTGCCTTAACCGTTTTCAGCTTCCCTTGGAGCAAATCCAAGTCTGGAGCAGCATGACTGATGGGATCTTCAGAACTCTTGAATTGCCTCCACATTACAAGACAATTCATCCCTCAAGGCACACAGTGCAAGTTGAGCTTGAGTTAGCCTATTCAGTAACTAAACAACAGAAGCCTTTGCCAACATGTATGTTTTCCCAAGATTTTTGCAGTCTTATCTACCACAATAGAATCACCTTTCTTCAATAATCTCATCTTTCAAATGTGTTGGGCTCCTCACCCACCACCTTTTCATTCTAATTTTCCAAAGAATTGGTTGCTTTGTGATGTCCAGACAGCTGTGAACTTTACTTCTGAACTGTTTTGCACAAATGCTGTGAATATTCCTATTGCCATTCAAATATCAAGGCAGTTGAAATTCTGATTTTGGCCTGCATAGAATGGGCTGTCCTGCGCCTTGGGGCGTCCTGTGTTTATCCTTCTGGTTTTCTTTATATGTGCGCCACAGATTTGTCTTCTACTTTGTGGTGGTCTCCATGGACTCCTGAGGAATGAATAATTTCCTAATGTAATGTTTGCTTTACTTAGAGTCTTATATTACTTGTTCACACAAAGCAGGAATACTGCCAGACCACGACTTCCAATAAAGTGTCTGATATTCACGTTATAACCCCAAAGTTCCATTCTTCCTTGATAATAAAAAATAGCACTATTATCCCAGTTCTGGGAATATAATCTTCTTTTACACTGCAGTAGATTTAACCATAAATTTATTGCAATCTTTCTTAATTTCATTAGCATATTATCTTTGCATGTTTTTGCCCAGCATCCGTCTTTCTTCCTTCTGGGAAGATGGCATGTTTAACTGCTGAGATCACCTTTCAGTTAAGACTTCAGTAGCCCTCTTCAGATAGGCTGTTGCAAACTCCATCGGTAGTGGTCCCAGTGTCATGATGGTTCCGATAGTCAGTGATCTCTGACCCTGAGTTATATTTTCTCTTGTCTGTTCAAGTAGTCATCAATTACTTATTTGTGGTACCATTTGTGGTTGTTCCCGTGACTCATTTGAGAGTATGAGACCAAGGTTTTTGACATTTCTTAAACCCACTGGACCAGCGATCTGAGAAGGATGGGCCAGATGCACTAAAGTAAGAGTACCTCCCACATCTCCCCACTGCCTTGTGCTATCTGTCTCTCTAACACAATCACTTTAACCAGCTCATTGCCAATTACTAGCACAGCTGCCTGGCCGGCAACCACCAAAGCAACAACACAGCTGCCTCTCCTGGAAACACGTTCATGGAGTCCAGCATAACTTGGAGAGGGCCTCGTGCTTCCACCACACACCACATACCTTGGTCAAGCAGCAGTTTTATTAAACATGAATTAAAAATGCCCTGATAAGGAGGTGGTTTTGAACAGCATGTTCTTGTCCTCCTCTTCAGGTATGCAAGTAAAGCCATTCACATTCCCTCTTTTTCGACTTTCCTGCACAGCACTAGAAGGTGGAAGATACTCCAGAGGGACACTTCAAGATCTTTGCTCCTTGCAAGCAGGAATTACCATCTTCATCAGCAGCTACTTTCTTCTACAATCTCCACAATAGGCCTTACCTTTTGACAAGTATAGCACTGATTATTTTAAACAAGCATTCTGCTGCTGAATGCAAGCCATCTACCTTGTACATGATTTGTGGCCTTCAGTGTTTGGTCATATCCTGCTGGATTTTTAACCCATTTGTAGCTCCCACTTGATCTGGCAATGAAGAAGATGACTGCCATTATTTTCATTTCCTATCTCAGAACCACAGCAGAATAAAAGCCCCAGTGCTTTCAGCACCACTTCCATATTGGTTGCTACTCTGCACATTCTACTCTGGCACATCGAAGAATTTCACCTGAGTTCTTTTATTGGCCTGTCCATGCACCAAATGGCCTGCAGAACCACGAATCTAGAAAGATATGGGGAATTACTCCACTTGCCGGTCTCATTCCTGTGACCGTTTTCTTGCCAGCTGTTATCTCTGGTGCTCGCTGCACCTAGCAAAGATATAAATCAAAACCCTCTCAGTTAAAATGTTCCTGATATGAGAAGATCTTGCTTGTCATTGCAAACTCCCCAATATCCCACCTGAAGTGATGTTTATCCTCTAATAACATGTCTATTTGTTTTCACTTATATTTCACTGACGAATTTGCCACATATACCTCCTGCCATCACCATGACTGATCACTCCACACTGTTATTCTGTGGGATTTCTTGTCCTCCACAGGCCATTGCATTGCCTTGCTGCTCACTAGGCCTATTAACAATTAAACATCCTTTATGGGAAGCCACCAGCACTCCATTACAGGAAGTGGCTCATACCACAATACAACAAAATTCATATCACACAGATTTTAACAGTGCACAAGTATTTGTATATCATAATTTTTTGAATTCTTTGCTTCATTTTTGTAGATCAGAAGGAAGGACCAGTGATTATTGTTTGCTATCTCATAACAGTAAACTTTTACAATTATATCAATTCCTATTTGTAACTAAACATGAATATTATTACAGGAAACAAGCATCTCTTTCATTTTCTCAATGGAGCATGATTACAGCTGATGCATGTGGTCCTAATTACACCTTGTTTTCAAAAGGTAAATGCACTGTGCTCTTAGAGATATTATTACAAAACAGTAATGAATCATGACAATAACTTTAATGGTATTAATAAATTATATACGGTAACAGTAATTTTCCCTACTGTGGGTGACCAGAAGCTGAATTGCACATATCTTCCTTTATAACTGCATGCCCCCTTCATTCCTGTTGATAGTGATAAACACAGAAGTCTTCAGGGCATTTGTATTCTTTATTGTAGTCGCCAAAACTCTGAAGCAGTAATGCACATGGAGCCTTAAGGACTATGATATCCATTGAGTAGTTAAATAGTAGTGAGCAGAAAAGTTCCCCGATAATTCCTTTTATCAGCTTCATGGAATCTTTTATTTCCACGTAAGATGTTGGCTTATCATCACATCTGAAGGATAATACTTCTGATTATACCTTTGTATCATGTTGACATCAGTCTAGGTTCTGTGATGATATCATTGGAATGGAAATTAAATTTGCAGCTGGTTTACTTCTGGTGTATATAGTCACCTTTTTAATTATGACAAGCAATGTACATTGGGGATTTAATAATAAAATATTATGATGATGTGCTTGGGACCCATACTGATGTGTTTACATTTTTAAGGGCAAAACATTCTGGAATTACTCTTTGTTGAATATAAAATGCTGGTCAGAGATGGGACACTTAAATTCATTCGGACCGGTGAATTAAAATTTATTTGATTATTGTATTGCCATAGTGCCTATTGTCAATGAACTTTACCTCTTTGCTTGGCAGAACTTACAGCAGGCTGAATGAATTAAAGACATGCTATCATATCATTAAATAGAAATGTTCATTTGAACTAACTAAACTTAATGTGATGCAAATTTCTGTCTGACAGAAAAGAATGTTGATGAGGGTGACATTAAGGTAAAGAACAAGAAAAAAATGACAATTCAGGAGCCTTGTCACGCCATGTTGAGAATGATGTAACTATGCATAGCAATAAGTGTCAGCAGTGACAATGAATATAAGAGGAAAGAATGTGACCGTTTGTCTTTCAAGAGTCTTCATAATTCCCTTTAAATGCAAAGAAGTTCAAACATATCTTACAGAGAACATTGAATGCTATTGAGCTGCCTTTAATTGGTCTTGCCGAGTCATTGCATTTAAAACAAAGGCAATTTTTCCAGATCTGAACAAATGTCAAATCTGTTTTTTAAATTAGACCAGAAATTTTACTGCTTCAAAGATTTAAAAACAATGAAGTTTTTGTTCATTTGTGCAGTGTAGAAGACATTACAAGTTCCATATTCAAGTACACATCTGCAGTATCTTGTATTTTTCCAGTGATGAGGTGACAATTTCTGGGATTGGACAAAAAAAATCGAAGCTAGTCCCTATTGGAAGATTGGGCATATTTCTTCTTTTCTACATGTTGCATTTCTTTTTGATCTGGTTACATGTATTCATATAAGTGATGGAAGGAATCATATGCACATAAATTTGTGCATCTGATTTTGAATGGATCATAGAAATTCTTTGTAAATTATCTTTGATTACACTGGACAACAAGTGGTTCTTCACTGGAATTTTTTTTGTTCATGATAGACTGCTTGAAGCCGAACACAAATATAATTTCAGACTACTTGTATCACGCAGGAATTTTGAGAAACAAGGAAGTGCCCTTTATTGAATATAATGCATTAAGTTGCATGATGCTGCTGATACTTTGCAATAGTTTAACTAAGCCAATAATGTTTTGTTAATTTTCATTTGTACTGAGGCTTCTCACTTAAGTGTCCAGCAATGATCAGTCAGCATTGATGGATTCCAGTTGCCCTTCATACCGTTTCTCCATGTCCACAATGTCCTGGTGAAATCTTTCACCATGCTCGTCACTGACAGTGCCAAGATTTGCAGGGAAGAAGTCCAAATGGAAGTGGAGAAAATGAATCTTTAGTGACATGTTGCACTTTGTGGTTTTGTATGCTTGAAGCATTTTGTCAACCAACTGCACACAGTTTGGTGCTCTGTCTTTGCCAAGAAACTTTTCAACACCATCCTTGAATGCCTTCCATGTGATTTTCTCTGGTCCCACTAGAGGTTCTTTGAATTGTCCGTCATTGATGACCTGTTTGATTTGTGGACCAATAAAAATACCTTCCTTAATCTTGGCATCTGTTATTCTGACTTGAATTATGAATTGAAATAACAAATACAGGCGATTTCAACAAAAAAAATCGTGTGTGACGGAAATTTCATGGTGATTTTCATGATCAGCAGCTGAAAATCCATACAATACACCCGAAAGTATTCAGGAAGCAAAATCTTTGTTGTCAACTGCCTTCTCAACCCCACAAAGTATTATCTTTGAAGCAAGTAAAGAGCACAATCTGTCAGGGTTCTTTTTTCAAGGGGAAATATTACAAATAACCATACAACTCAGTATTTAGACATGCAATTGGCAGCAATGTTAGCACTCTGGTGTTCATGCGAAAGTTCTCATTTTACATGGTAGTCTTCAAGAATTGTTTCAAGTATTAAAATCTTCATGACCTGAGGATTTGTGGAAATCTGAAATGTATAGCTCTGGAGAATGTGATGAAGCAAACTGAATAAGGTTAAACTTGACAGAAAAGCATTGTCTCCTTCATTTAAATGGCTGTAAGAGTCAAGAATGTTATTAAACTATATCAAGTTACAGGTTTTGAAATTATGTTAATTTACTTAATTATTTGTATTTGATACTTAAGTGTTTTAAGGGATTTGCTTACTCAGTTTTGAGTGTTTCATAATCATTGCTTTAGCCAAATGGTCTGGACTCCTGGGCTGCAAAAATCATTTTTTTTCTCCAGCAAATCCATGTGCAGTCTTTGTACTTGCCGCTTGAATTCCAGCAGTTTCTTTTTATTGAGATAAAGTGCAGAATGTGACCTTTTGGCCCGTCAAGCCGCACCGTGCATCAACCCTCAACTTAATGCTCGCCTAATCACAGGACAATTTGCAATGACCAAATAACCTACCAATCAGTATGTCTTTGGACTGTGGAAGGAAACCGGTGTACCCATGCAGGAATGGAGAGAACGTACAAACTCTTTCCAAGCAGCGGCAGGAAATGAACCCGGGTCTCTGGAATTCTAAAGTGTTATCCTACCACTGCACTCCCGTGCCGCCCCTTGATTTTGATCTGATTCAAAATTCAAGAACACTATCTTTGAATTTCAATTTTTATCTGGATTCTATTTAACATACATTTGAGCAGTCCATTGTTGTTCCAGTATTTCATCCCTGATGGTTCCTGAACTTTCCCAAGGCATCTGCGCAAAGGATTGGACTGACCAGTAGGATCGCTGGTTATTTAGAATGAACCAGCTTGGACCTTACTAAACTAAATAAGTTGCAGCAATAGAAAGAAATCAGAGTTGAAAAAAAGTCTCCCAGAGCTTAATGTTTAGGGAAAAAAAAACAGAAAAAGGTGTTCATTAAAGCAAGATTCATGTACATTTCTACAAATGACGTTGAACACTACTGTGAGAATTAAACAGTAATGGTTCTACAGTAATGATGGGCATTAAATTGCAGGTAGTCCAAATATTTTGATATGATTCTTGGTTTCCTTTATAAAATAATTATCCTCTGACACACAGTGAGAATATAGCTTTTGAATTTCTGACAGAAATCTCATAAAAATACAAGTATTTTGCTGTAAAAATACTTTATTCTGTTTACCCCTCCAAGGTAAATGGTCTGCTTCACCTCACACTGTGATGCAGTCAGTTTGCTCGCCCTCCCTGCAGTTTCTCCTCTTTAAGTAGGCTCCACATATAACACTGCTTCTGGTCAAGTGCGAGAGCTGAGGCTTCTCTACTCCAATGCGCATCCCCATGCTTGCCTTACCGAGGGTCAGACCCTCCTGTCTTTGACAAGAAGCAAAAATTGGCAGAAAGTGCTTCAGTGTGGTTTGGCTTACATTAGAAGTTCATAGCAATGTACAAGAACCAAAGAGAGAGGCAGTGTTGTTGTAGTCTTCATATGCCGTTCAATAAGTTCTTATCAGAATTATTAACTTAGTGCCACTTGATAGCAGTAATCTCCTGTATGATGACATGCGTTTTTATACAGTGTGCGTTAACAGACTGCAGCCAGGGTCAAGTGTGTGACCTTTGAATGAGTGGCAGAGAAGATCATGGCAACAGTGCAACTTGGTATTAAAAAAAAACTCAGGATGTGACATAGATGGGCATAAACTAGTAGTTCTGATTAAAAAAAAATTATAAAGTGACAAGGGCTGAGAATTCAAATATTCCAGGTCATTGAACATTAAGAATTGGTAGCCAAAATAAATGGGGGCAGCACGATAGTGTGGTGGTTAGCATAACACTTATAGAGCCAGTGACCTGGGTTCATTTCCTGCCGCTGTCTGTACATTCTCCTTGTGGCTGTGTGTGTTTTCTCCCACATTCCAAAGACAAATGGGTCAGTAGGTTAATTGGTCACATGAGTTTAATTGGGCAGCCTGGACTCATTGAATAGGGAGGAATAGATCTTTAAATTAAAAAAAAATAAAATAAAGAAATGAAGAGCGAAGACACATGTATCTGATGAGTAGAGAGGAAGGATCTTCATTTGGAGAATCAATAGAAAAATCATTTTGGCTGGAGCTAAGAAACAAGGAGTAATGTACAGAATTGTACAAATCAATAAAAGAGGTTTTGTATGCAACAAGGTTAATGCAATAATCATGCAAAAGTTAAAGACTGGCCAATCTAAACTGTCAGTATTACTGAGGAGATTAAGTTCATAGAGTGCCAAAGAAGATGGTTTTCTAAATGAATATGTTGAGGAACCAGTGAAAGGACAGAGCATTTAGACTGGGTGTAGTGCAATTAAAAAAAAACTGTTACATAATCTGGCAGGTGGTGTCTCTTTCGGGAAGGGTTATTAAATATGCTAGTAATTTAGCTCAAAACTGGCAGCTTAAATCTAAGCATAGGAAGCTAAAAGATATGTGATGTGACTTGGCTGTGGTAGATTAGTTAACAGTGTACAACATCTAATGTTGTTTACAGCAATTTTTTAAAGACCTTTATTGGAGGCACAGAAGCCAGAGAGGGAAGGCTGCGCTATCTCTGGCTGCTGAGAGGAGTTAATGGCAACATTTGATCAAAGCAACAGAATTATAAATGTGAAAAACAGTGAAAAATGGTGTGGACTCACTTATGCCAATATAGGAGAAATTATATTGGGGACTGCATATATGCCAAAATAAAAATTAGACAAGTGTTTTGGGTTTGGAGGAAATTACAGAAAACCCAACAAATATTCAGGGTCTATAAACCTGAGTTTAAAGGTTTTGAAAATGTGACAGAAGGGATATTGAGTACATTGGGTTATCATCCTCCAGAATTCCATTTATTCTATAATAGTTCCCACAGATTGATGGGGAGCGGATATATCTCTAATGATTTAAAAAAGGAGGGAGAATAGGAACCAGTAATGACAAACAAGCTGTAGAAAAATGTTAGAATCTATTATTACCGAAATCATAGTTGGGGATTCACAAAGTAATATTATTGAACAGAACATACATGGAGGAAAATGTGTTAGGCACATTTGCTGGAGATATTTTGAGGCTGGATTAGAAGAATTGATCAGGATGAAATAGTAGGTTTGGTGCATTTGGACCTTCGTGAACGTATTCAATAAGATGAAATGGAGCAAGTTAGTAGACGAAATTGGAACAAATGAATCGGGTAGCTTGCAACTGTGGATTAAAGATGATAAGTTGACAGGAAAGCAGAAGAGAGCGGCAGGGTTGGAAAGCTTCACCATTTGGGATGCTACCAGTATTAGTGCTGGGACTGTAGCTGTTCAGTCAGTGAAGGGAACCAAGTGTGATGTATCCAAACCTAGGTGATGGGTAGGGTTGTGAAGAGGATACAGAGAAGACAGGCAAATTAAATTGGCACAGACATGACAGGTGGATAAATATCAGTTATAAAGAGCAAATTATATATTTTTTTTGAACAGTAAAAGATGTTTCAAGGTACCTGGGTGTCTATTTGGATAAATCACTGAAAGTAAAGTTGCAGGTATAATGGACATTTACCCAGGCAACCAATAAACTGGCTGTCTTTGCAAGAACGTCACATAAAAAATGCTAGAGGAACTCAGTAGGCCAGGCAGCATCTATGGAAAAGAGTGCAGTTGATGTTTTGGACTGAAACCCTTCAGCGGGATGCAAGAAAAATTTGAATCCAAGAGTAAAGATGATCTTTCTGGTACTGTTGCATTGGACATATTGCATGCAGGTCTGGTTTCTCTTCCTCAGAGAGGGAGAGCAACCAAGGTCCACCAGCGTGACTGAGATGGGTGTTTGTCCATTGAGGAGAGATCAAGGAAATTGGCCCTATTGCTATGGCCTATAAATGAAAAAAAGACTGAGAAACATAATTTTACAGGGTTCACAAGGTAGTAATAGGGATGCTGTTTCTGCTGGTTGACATGTCAAGAATTCTTCATTAGTCAACTGTTTGTCTCCATAGATGCTGCCTGACCTGCTGAGTTCTTCCAGCATTTTGTGTATGTTGCTCAAGATTTCCAGCATCTGCAGAAACTTTGGTGTTTATGCTCATCATGTCTGTTTATTAACAGTGTTTTGTACACTTTCTGTAAGCCTTTTTAACCTCCCTCCATTTAAAATATATATTTATTTTCTACGAACGTGGACTATCTCATATTTTCTGATGTCGTATTCCATTTTCATGTCTTCACTCATTCACTGAGTTTCTGTCTCTGCCTGTCTCTGTGTGTATCCTCCTCACAATTCAGCACCAAATCCTGCAGCACCCAGCATAGACTTCCAACTTGGGAATGGCCTGTGTATTCCCACCCTGCTTTCTGTCCACCTTTGTAGTGCGATCCAAGCCATTTCAATTTTGTTTAGTAAGCTGCCACACAAGAGGTTTTTGAGCATTTATTGTAACTTGTGAGATGTTCCTTTGTATATATTTTTACAGAGTGATGTTCAAATTTTCAAACTTTCAATCTGAGTTCCTGGAAGACTAATCAGCAGTAGTGTGAGATGAATGTATTTAATTACTCTTCCCTATTTGTCAAATTTCATACTTGTTTAATGTTGCTTTTGAATGGGGAAGAACCGATACTTCACAACAACAAGCTTTTGATAAACAACTAAACTTCAATGCTCGTTTGCTGGGTTTGAAGCTTCATTCCTTTTTCTTTGCCAAATATGCCTGCAATCCCTCAGCAGCTGTGATCTCATTGTTCACTGAGTTCTGTTTTTATCTCCCTTGTGTTGAGTTATATACAGTCCAGGAATTGCAGCTATCAGAAGTGAAGAATAAATTATGAATAGGCAAAGCAGCAGAATAGAATCGATGAATGTTATATGTTGTCTCAAAAATTATCTGTACCATTCATTGGCAGTTAAGATTGGAGGAGAGATTAAAACTGAATCTTTACTGCAGAACTCCTGAAAATTCAAAGGTGTTTTGTAAGAAATTACTTTCCAGGATTCACTACTTTCCTTACCTGAGGAAGTAAAAAAAATCTTCAACCTGAAAGTTTTGTTTGTAACTGGAGCTGGAGAACCTGAAACTATATCCAATGTTAAATTTTGACTTGGAACCAAATTTCTGTAGAATGCCAATACATTCAATTTTTTTACTGCAAGTTATTAATCTGTGCAGGGACCAAGCCAAACATCTGAAAGTATTCATTCAAATTCTTCATTCACTACACTCCTTGAGTGTTCCTCAAGGTGACTAACTACATCCCGATTCTGACCTCAACAAAGCTTTCTGCTTCATGACTCCAACCTCCGTCCCAATGATGGTCTCAAGTCTCAGTCTACCAATTAATGTCCAAGCTCTCCTCTGAGATAAAAGGCTTTCCACTGATTACTCAGCAACTGAGCTTGCAGAAACACTATTTAACAAATAGGAATTATAAGGGATAAAGATACAGCTCGAGAATGTGTTTATCAAACCAGCTGGCTTGCAGATTCAAAATACTCCACTTTCTGAAACCAGAGAAGTGTTCAGTGTAAATCAACACTAATTCACTCTTGAACAGGTATTGTCCACTGTCTGTAATAGAATCAGGTTTATTACCACTGACAAGTGTCGCGAAATTTGTTGATTTGCAACAGAAGTACAATGTTATACATAAAAAATCTATTAAGTTACAATAAGAAGTATTAAGAACAGTGCAGAAAGAGAGGAAAATAGTGAGGTAGTGTTTATGGACCATGCAGAAATCTGGCGGAGGGAAAGGAGCTGTTCCAAAAATGTTAAATGTGAGTCTTCAGGCTCCTGTACCTCCTCCCTGATGGTAGTAACAAGAAGAAAGCATGTTCTGGATGCTGAGGGTCTTTAAAGATTGATAGCACTTTCTTGGGGCACCACTATTTGAAGATGTTCTCAATGATGGGGAGGCTATTGCCCATGGTGGAGCTGGATGAGTCCACAACTAGACTGAGTCTATGCATTAGAGCTCCCATATCATGCAGTGAACCCACCATTCAGAATGATATCCATGGTACATCTGTAGAAATTTGCTAGAATCTGGTGACATTCCAAATCTCCTCAAACTCCTCATGAAATATAGCCACTGTCGTGCCTTCTTCATGATTATATCAATATGGTGGGCCCAGGATAGCTGCTCTGAGATGTTGATGCCTAGGAGCTTGAAGGCGTTCACCCTTTCCACTGCTGACCCCTTAATAAGAATTAGTCTTTGTTCTCCTGACTTCCCTTCTTCAAGTCCACAATCATTCTTTGTCTTACTGATGCTAAGGACAAGGTTATTGTTGCAACACCACTCAACCAGCTGATCTACCTCACTCCTGTATGCCACCTCCTCACTATCTGAAATTCTGTCAATAATAGTTATGTCATTGGCAAATTTATAGATGGTAAACAGTCATAAATATAGAGAGGTTAGAGCAATAGGCTAACCAGACATCCTTGAAATACCCTATAAGTACTTGTACTTATTTTTCCCGTTAAAATTGTTGCTGCTATTATGAGGGCTGAACTCTTGCATGTTCGTTAGTAAAAAGGCTTAATTAACAAAAAAGTCCTCCATGTCAATATGTCCCTTACCGACAATGTACCAAAACAAGCACTTTATAGACTTCAATTAATTTTAACAGTTAATTCTGGAGAGAAGCTTCTGAGTAACTGTACAAGACATTGGAGTGAGGGAGGAGAATAAGGCAAAACTGGAAATTAAGCTAATTTATCTCATTACAAGTGTTTTAGTGGATGTGGAGACAATATGTCTCATGAAATGGCTCTGCTTTTGAAATATAATTTATTACAGTTATTTTTATTTTAAGATTGGAAGAAATGAGTAGGAGTTAATGCTGAGATTTAAGAATATGCTCTTTTAGTTTACTTATGGTTCATTTTATTTTTAATTTTAAAGATGATGCAGCATGAATTTTAAATCAGTCTCTGGTAAACACTGCAGCACATACTTGGGGCTTGAGTACCCAGTCATGTAGCTTAACTCTAGTCATGGAAAAGAAGCATCTTTGATTCTAATCTTAGTCAAACGTGGCTCAAATTGCTTGACATGTACTTTTGATGGTGAGAATTTATTTTCGAATTGTTATTTGATTTTATTTTTCTTAGCCTTCTAAGGGTTAAGGAATGTTCAGAGTAAAAGGGGAGTGAGGAGAGAAACACGGACATTGCCATGCACTTGGAGACTAGAAAATCTTCTACAATTTCAGAGATTCTCGCTGAATGACCAGAGTACTTGGTTGCCTTTCATAATTGTACAAGTATAAGCCTGTAGCATGTAGAAGATGTCAAATATATAACTGTCATCAAATTTTTATTGGAAAAACTCAACTATTGTTAGCTTTCAGAAAATTTTGAGAAGTTGCAAAAGCTGATATGAGTTTCATACATTGTTACCTTTTCATTTTTTTTTCTTAAATTTATGATAGATTTTGTGATTTTTTTTTTCCCAGAGATCCTTATGTTTGTGCTATTGAATTGGCAGACATGCTTTCTGATTTCAGCATCTACATTGCCTATGGCACATCACCAGGAGTTGCACACAGTCAGCTTGTGAAGCTTTCCCTTTCTTGGTTCAGGTTGGTTTCAGTCTTCGCCTCCGGTGTAAAACCCACATCTCTGCCAATCACATCTGCACTGCAGAGGATTTGTAACCTGGGAGAACAGAAGATTTGAACCTTGGGGACACAAGTATAGATTTAACAAGATGTACGAGGCACAAACAAACTTGCGTCCAGAATCAGATTTAATGTCACCGCAAATGTCGTGAAATGTGTTGTTAAGCAGCAGCAGTACTGTGCAATACACAATAATAAAAACTAAATCACAATAAGAAGAATAAGAAGTATATATGGTGGAGAGGAAGAAGCTATTCCTGAATAGATGAGTGTATGCCTTTAGACTCCTGCACTTCCTTCCTGCTGGCAGTAATAAGAAGAGGGCATGTCTGGGGTGATGGGAGTCCTTAATGATGGATGCCACCTTTTTGAGGCATTTTTCCTTGATGTCCTGGATGCTGGGGAGGCTGGTGCCCATGATGGAGCTGACTGAGTTCTGAGTTCATAATTTCTTACAGCTTATTTTGATACTGTGCAATGCTCCCCCCTCCTCTGCATAACAGACAGTGATGCAGACTGTTAGAATGCTCTCCACGGTACATCTGTAGAAATTTGGAAGTGTCTTTGGTGACATACGAAATCTCCTCAAACCTCTAATGAAATATAGCTGCAGTTCTGTCTTCTTTGTAACTGCATCAATATGTTGGGCCCAGAGTAGATTCTCAGAGATGTTGACCCCCAGGAACTTGAAATTGCTCACCTCTCCCACTTCTGATTCGTCAAGGAGGGGTTGGTGTGTGTTCCCTTGTCTTACCCTTCCTGAAGTCCACAATCAATTCCTTGGTCTTATTGATGTTAAGTGCAATGTTTTTGTTGTGACACCACTCAACCGATTGATCTATCTCGCTCCTGTATGCCTTGTTGCTATTTGAAATTCTGCCAACAATAGTTGAGTCATCAGCAGTTATAGATGGTGTTTGAGCTGTGTCTGGCCACACAGTCAATGGGTGCAGAGAGAGTAGAGGAGTGGGCCAAGCACACATCCTTGAGGTGCACTGGTATTGATTATCAGTGAAGTGGAGATGGTATTTCCGATCTGTAGACTGTGGTCTTCTGGTGAGGAAGTCAAGGATCCAGTTGCAGAAGGAGGTACAGAGGCCCAGGGTTTGGAGCTTTTTGACCAGACTTGTAGGAATGATTGTGTTAGTCACTGAGCTGTGAATAAACAGCAGCCTGATACGTATTGGTATTGTCCGGGTGATCCAAGGACACATAAAGAGCCATTAAGATCACATCCCCTGTAGACCTGTCATGGGGATAACTAAATTGCAGTAGGTCCAAGTCAATGAGTACCACATTCAATGATTGCTGTAGACAATCCCACCTATCTTAACTCCTCACCTTATTCCCCTAAAACTGTTCTCTCTCATGCCCATTAACTCTTCAAATTTCTCCTGCCACCCACATTCATTGAGCATATTTTACAGCTAACCTAGAACTACTATTGTGCGTCCTCTCTGGCATTTTAGATAACGATAAAGAAGAAAGTGCAGAGTTTCCAGCAGTAAAAGTAGTATTTTGATTTTTGTCATCTTACAAGTCAGTAATTGTGCCAGTGGAACTGCCCCAGCGCAATGGCTTTTCCACGTTAAAAACTCCTGCACAGACTTCCTGCCATCATCGGATATGATGGACAACCATCATGGGTTTATGACTGAGTCTGATGTGGCAGGATATATTGAAAATGATGTAGAACACAAGATAATATTAACTTGTGTTGTTTTGGCATTTATTTCAACTGGTGTGCTCACTAAATGAACAAACATCAACGGACATGGATAGACTGCTGCAGTGAATCTCATTGAGCGCTCAAGTAGGAAAGCCTGCAGTCCAGGGAGAATGCCATGTCTCCGATTTTTCAGCATACTGTAAATGGAAAATGATGTGCATTCGAAACGCAAACACAAACAAAGCTGAAATTAAAGCTAATCTCTTATCGTCCATATAAGCTGCAATTGATTTTGTGCAGTGTGTTTTCAGTTGTAAATACACCTCCTCTAGTATTTAAGTGTTTCCTTTCTGGCAATAAGTCTGTAAATATGCAGCTGAAGTTGGCAGGCTGAAATCCTCTGGCATTAGTATTGGAAGCAGAAATTTGCAACTACTTTTCTTAGAATGGAGAAATCCTTTTGTTGGACTTAGATCATGTTGATGTAAATATCATTGTTGAAGCAGTTCTGCTTTATTGCAAAGTCTCTCTTTCCTGAAATGTGTTGCTCTGTTTCTGAAGATCAATCAAGTCTGAATTTTCACTAAATCTTTCTCTTTGGATTTTGAATTCCTGTGTTGGGTTTTGCATTCCACAACCATAGAGAGTGCACGGAATTTGTGGAGTATCCCAGAAACAACTGAATTATCCAGACACTAAATATTAACACGTCTTACTCCATTGCATGGGTACCTGACCTGTGACACTCTCTACTCACAGATGATTTACTCCACAAGTGTGTAACTTTTCAGAGACTTGTATATGGTTTAATGATTGGCAAAAGTAAATGTGTGTGAGCTATCTTTTCCTCTATTTACTGATGGACCAGTCGAACAGAAGAACAAAATCAATATTTGGGGGAAAAAAAACTATTTAATCTGTCAATTTTGTAAAACTTAAATTTATACTCAGAAAACTGTGGAGTTGAAATTCTGCTTTGTGAGGTGAATAATTAATTTTCTTTACTTGTGAAATCCTTTTACCATTATTTGAATCAGGTAGTGGTCCAATTAAGAGATTTATGAACATAATTGTGAACAATTTTTTAATAAATCAGAGCCTTGGTATTTTCAGTTTGTGGAAAACCTGCCTGAAAGTCAGTTGTTTGTTCCTCTAATCCAAGATAACACCATCATTGATGCTAAAATGCAAGTCACATTTTAAGAAAAATGTATGATGCACTCTCATAAGTGAGACGATCATTAAAATAATGAAATCCAAGCATCTCTCTTTTAAAATCATTTTTGTGATGTCATTGAGAAAAGAGCCATGCATTTTCCATCCCTTGTTGTTCCACAGAGATTTGAAACTGATTAGTTTACCAGGCTAATTTATATGGGAACTAGCTGTCAATCTTTTTGATGTTGAGATTGTATAATGCATAGATTATTGTCTGAATGTTGAATTTTATCCTCCTTTGGTGTGCCAAAGAGGTTTTCTGCAAAACAGTGATGCCAAATTTTGGATCACCAAGAATAAATGCAGAATTGTCTGAATGCAAATTTATCACAATGACATTGCCTTTCCTTACCATTTAGAAGTGTTAGGATACAGCAGCAGTTAATGAGTACTGTCCACTGCACACCTCCACTCTCTGGTAACCACATCAACTGCCCTGGAAATAGGGGTAATTTGGAATTTGAGGAGGGTGAATGCTGTGCTCTGTTGTGGAAATATTCAGCCCTATGGAATGGCCCCTTGCCAATAGTTCTCCTAAGCAACTGCGAGGGATGGGAGCTGTGGGGGTCATTGGTCACAGCATCTTGTACCGAGATGCAGAGTATAGAGACATTGCAACCTTTGTCAGTTCTGCATAGAATGAAAAGATCCAGTTTAAAAAAAAAATTGAATGTCATAAAATCAGTGCTTAATAAAACTAATGTCACAGAAGGAATTGTTTAATTTATCCACTGTTCCCATCCTGATGCACGATTTGCATTGCTTTATTGTGCACAAGGAAAGGAAGGTGAAATACAGTGAAGAATGAGAGGGTAAAGGGACACACAAAGACAAGTGCAAAGCAGTACAAAAAGTCATAGTGCTATAGCACAGAAACAGGCCCTTGGGTCCATCTGGTCCATGCCAACCTAATCTTCTGCCTAGAACCATGTATTTGCACCTGGCTGGCAGCTTGTCCCACACTCTGAGTAAAGAGCTTTCCTCTCAGATTCTCCTTAATTATTTCACTTTTCACCTTAAACCTATGACTTCGGGTTCCAGTCTTGCTTAACCCAAGGGTAAAAAAATCCTTTGTGTATTCACCCTATCTAATTTTGTATAAGATCTCCCCTCATTCTCCTACACTCCAAGGAATAAAGTCCTGACCTATTCAACCTTTCCTATAATTCCTCAAGTCCCAATAACAACTTTGTAAATTTCCTCTGTATTCTTTGAAGCGTTTTGATATATTTCTTGTCGGTAGGTGACTAAAATTGCGCTCAATACTCAAGGCCTAACCAATGTCTTAACCGATGAAGCCCTGGTACCCTACCTCCACAGGGTAGATAATGGTCTTCCAGGTAGCTTCCTTGTACTCAGTTGCCAGGTCCGAGCCTTTTTCGCTCATAGGCAGTCTCCACTCCTTCCTCATGAGTTAACTCAATGAGGAAGACTGTCTTGGCGGCCATAGACTACAGCACTACAGTATATCTGGGCAGGGAGATGTGGTGGTGATTTCTGTGGGGAACTGTAGCTGTCTGCCGAGATCTGCCCTCATGTTTCAGTCCTTGCCTGTGGAGAGGAATCCTGAAGGAGCTTTTGGATAAGTGCACTAAGTGATCTTAACAACCTTAACAAGTGGGAAGAGTTGTCGTACTGCTGGAGAAAGGCTGCTTCTCGCATCCTGCCTGCAAGTCTGTAGGATCTCCGCCAGCTTCTTTAGGACCTGGTTGTGCCGCCATCTGTAGGGCCCTTGGGACAGTGCAGTCTTGCATCCTGCTAGGATGTGCTGGAGATTGGCATTGGTGGTGTCACACAGGGGGCATCTGGCCTCATTGCCAAAGAATAATAGATACAGTGCTCATTCCTACAGTGTTGCATTGCTGAAGGAAGGTTACAGTTCTGCAGGAATGTTCAAGAACTGGACAGTTGTAGGAAAGTAGCTGTTCCTGAATATGGTGGTGTGGGCCTGGAGGCTTCTGTACGTCATGCCTAAGAGGGGCATCAAAAAGAGGGCATGGCATGAATGGTTGGGATCCTTGATGATAGGTACTGCCTTAGAGTCACAGAAAAGTACAGCACAGAAACAGTCCCTTCAGCCCATCTAGTCTGTGCTGGATAATTTAAACCGTCTACTCCCATCAACCTCCACCCAGACCAGAGCCCTCATACCCCTACCATCCATGTGCATATCCAAATTTCTCTTAAATGTTGAAATCGAGCTTGCATGCATCACTTGTGCTGCTAGCTCGTTCCACACACTCACAACACTCTGAGTGCAGAAGTTTCTCCTCATGTTCCCCTTAAACTTTCACCTTTCACTCTTAACCCTTGACCTCTATTGTAGTACCATCCAACTTTAGTAGAAAAAGTTGCTTACATTTACCCTTTCCATCCCGCTCATTATTTTGTATACGTTAATCAAATCTCCCCTCAGTCTACTTTCTAAGGAATAAACTCCTAACCTATACAATCTTTCCTTATGACTCGGGTCCTCTAGACCTAGCAACATCCTTGTAAGTATTTTTCTGTACTCTTTCGACTTTATTTACATCTTTTCTGTAGGGAGGTGACCAAGCTGCATACGACGAGGCAAATCCACCTGCAAATGCTATCAGTGGTGGGGAAGGCTGTTCTTCTATTGATTAGACAATGTTCACTATTTTCTGCAGCCTCTTGTGTTCCCCTGTGCTGGAATTACTGTATCAGGCCATGAGGTAACCAGTCAGGATACTTTGCTTTCATGCTTGAATAACTGTGGGGATGTGACAGCTTCACTAATGTGACTCACACAGAGGTCACCAGTCCAACTTCCCAAAGGATAGGGCTTCAACTAGAAAAGGGGAAGAATAATTTAGTTATTTTAATGCATGATTTATACACTAAAATACTGATGCAGGTGGATTTAGTTACTAGGCATGTGTAATGAAATAATGGCAAATTTCAATTATTGGAGGATTTTGACAAACAATTACAGTACTGTGCAAAAAATCTTTCGCGCGTGCGAAAGGGACACACACGCACACGCACACACATATATATATAAAGCCAGGGTTGCCAAGACTTTTGCACAGTACTGTAGTAGCTTTATGTATTGCACTGTATTACTGCTGCTGCAAAAAATAATCATGACATCTGTGAGTGATGCTAAACCTTGTTCTGATATGGGTTTCTATTGTGGACTGAGAGTAGGAAGGGGGCAGGGAGAGGGGAATCTTGGTTGGGAAAAAGGGAAGGGAGAAGGGAGAGAGCAGGAAGCACCAGAGAGACATTCTGTAATGATCAATAAACCATTTGTTTGAAATCAAATGGCATTGCCTGGTGTTTCAGGCCCACACCCCGCCCCTGGCATTCCATCTCTGCCACCTGTCCCACACCCCTCCCATGGCGCTTCACCCTTAACATTCCCAACATCCTTTGTTCCCGCCAGATTTGCAAACTCACTCTCCATTCCACATTGACAAATACAGTACTGTGCAAAGGTCTTAGGTACGCCAGCTATATATATGTGACCTTTGCACAGTGCTGTAGTTGTTTCACAAGAATTGCACAGCTCATTGTCACCATTTTATATTTTATGCCTTGTTTCAACTGAACTCAAATTTTGAAACTCAGTGAAAAGAAAACCCTCTTGCAACTGGAACAGGGGCTACAGGCAAAAAGTCATCTTTATTGCAGCATTAAATTGGATACAATGATACCTTGTATGTTGAAATGAATACCAGTTCATGAGGGAGTTGGTAGGCTGGGCCTGGGGCACCATGCTGAGGAAGATAACAAGAGCTTTATTCTGCATCCGATCCACATCATCACCTGATCCTGATTTCAACAGAAGATTTGAAGAGGGGGAAAATTACTCACCTTGAGTACAAGAATCCATTCAGGGAAAAAAACACAGAGTACTTCTGTTCAAGTAGCCACAGGGGAGGAGGAAGCTGAAGAAAAATTTGAAAGTTATGGTTTGATTGTTTTTGGAACAAAAAGTGACCTTTTCACAAAATCTTCACTCAGACAATGGGTTCAAAAGGGGTTTGTCTTTCACTTAATTCAGACTCATCTGTATGGAAAGGGAAAGTGTTTAAATACTACTTCAGTCTACAGTTTTTAGAAATCTGAACTACAGAACTGTCTCCGAGACAGGAAATGTGACATTTGCTGATAATAGCAAGGGGTCTGTGTCTGAACTGTTCAGCAGCAATTATGAAAATACTGTTTTGTAATGTTGTTAGCTGCTAAAAGCTGATACTATTTGCCCTGGGCTTGCAATTCATAGCAGGCACCAGTGCATGTTTCATGTTTGGGGAAAAAATACCCATGTTTCATTATAATTCTGGCTTGTGCTCTATTTTTCAAAGGCTTCCACATCAACTGAAATAGTATTCTGCATAGACCTTACTAGTATCAGTTTATACTGTTGCAAAACCTTTGGGAAGGAGCATTTAATATCACAGCACTGCAGCTTGCAAAATTCGGTTTTCATTTAACTACACAATGTAATTCATTCTTTAATGGCTGTAGACAATAATGTTAGCACAACATATTTCCATTCCGTGGTGAAATTGACATCACTTCTGTTTTAAGCATTATGGATAATCTGGTGAGACTTTGGAGTTTTCACATTCTCCCCATGACCATGTGGGTTGGGAAGCTACTTAGATCCTGTATTAGTGTTGGTGGGTGGTAGCAGAATTGGCAGTAATTGGGCACAGAATAATTAACCGTAATAGGAATGGCAAGATTGCTCTGAGAG
Organism: Hypanus sabinus; assembly: GCF_030144855.1. Classification (NCBI taxonomy): domain Eukaryota; kingdom Metazoa; phylum Chordata; class Chondrichthyes; order Myliobatiformes; family Dasyatidae; genus Hypanus; species Hypanus sabinus. The sequence continues at coordinate 42,779,046 of NC_082739.1, forward strand.
CCAGCATAGACTCAATGTGCTGAACATTCTCCTTTGTGAATAAGTGCATTGGAAGAGAGGAAAAAGAACAGTTATAGGAAAACAAGTTTGGCTTTCCAGTTTAGCTTAGTACAAGTCATACTTCAGTTGATCTACAATCATGAACAATTTTTGACCATGGAAGAAGTGCTATTAAATAACTTGCATGCATATAAGTCTTTCTGTTTCACGGTATATTTATTTATGTCATGGCCAAAATAAACAGTATAATAGCTGGAAATTATGACATAAATTATGGAGAGAGAAGCACTATTCATGTTTGGAGTCAGTGGACTTCCCTGGAAGGTTATCAACCTGAAACATTGACTCTTACTCACTGCTGTCCTTATTTTTAAGTCAGTTTTAGACCATAAAACCACAAGAAGTAGGAGTAGAATTGGGAGTTTGGCCCATCAATTCGCCATTCAATCATGGATGATTTTTTTCCACTCCATTCTTCAGTAACCCTTAACCATTAACCCCTTGACCAATCAAAACTCTAGCAATCTCCAGCAACACACAGAAAGTGCTGGAGGAACTCAGCAGGCCAGGCAGCATCTATGGAAAAGAGTAAACAATCAATATTTCAGGCCAAAACCCTTCATCAGGACTGAGGAAAAGATTAAGATGCTTGAATAAAAAGGTGCGGGAGAGAAAAAGACTAGCTAGAAGGTGATAGGTGAAGCTAAGTGGGTGGGAAAGGTCAAGGGCTGGAGAAGAAAGATCTGATAGGAGAGGAGAGTGGGCCACAGGAGAAAGGGAAGGAGGAGGGAACCCAGATGGAAGTCATAGGTAGGTGAGAAGTGAAAGGTTAAAATGGGGAATAGAGGAAGGGAAAGATGGAGATTTGTTCACTGGAAGGAGAAATCAATACTCATGCCATCAGTTTGAAAGGTACCAAGATGGAATATAAAGTGAAGCTCCTCTACCTTGAGGGTGGCCTCATCTTGGCACAAGAGGAGGCCATGGACTGACATGCATCATGAATGGGAATAGGAATTAAAAAGTTTGGCCACCAGGAAGTCCTGCTTGTGGTAGATGTTGCATAGGAGCTCGATGAAGCAGTCCCCCAATTTACGGCAGGTCTCACCAATGTAGAGAAAGCCACATTGGGAGCACTGGACACAATAGATGACTCCAGAAGATCCGCAAGTGAATTGTTGCCTCAACTGGAAGGACTACCCGGGGTCCTGAATGGAGGTGAGGGAAGAGGTATATGAGCAGGTATAGCACTTCGGGTGCTTGCAGAGATAAGTGCCTGGAGGGAGATTAGTTGGGAGGGATAAATTGACAAGGGAATCATGGAAAGAATGATCCCCGTGGAAATCAGGGATGGAGGGTGGTAGGATCCCTTTGGGGATGGCAGAGGTTGCTGAAGACAATGTGTTGGATGTGAAGGCTGATGGGGTGGTAGGTAAGGACGTGAGGGACTCCATCATTAATACGGCAACAGGAAATGTGAGGTAGGCATTCAGGAAGTGGAGGAGATGCAGCTGAGGACAGCATCAATAGAAGAGGGAGGGAAACCCCATTTTTTAAAGAAAGAGGACGTCTCTGATGCCTGTCAATCTCTATCTTAAATACATTCTGTTATTTGACCTCTGCAGCCTTCTGTGGCAATGGGAATACCATAGATACACTCCCCACAAAGAAATTTCTCAATATATCTCAATTTTGAAGGGATGTCCTTTAGTTCTGAGGCTATAGCTTTGATCTTAGACCAAGTTTTCTGTCTCTTTATAAGATGTTTACATGTCACAGTTGTGTTTGCAATCAACAAGAGACTTCATCACTTCTGAATTAATTCTTTTTTTTTAAGGGGGAAAGCATTGTCACTGTAATGAACTTGCTGGTATTTACATGTGGTTTCAATCAGGACTTGAAACTAAATGAAATCCTTGCCTTGGCCTGGTACACTGTGATATTTAAGAGTCCAGGACTTAACTCTCAGATTTGGAAGGCAGTAAATTGCATCAAATTTTAAATTGGGGTTACTTCTGGTGCAGTAAAATAAATAAAGAAATTCCTGGAAGCACTTAACAAGTCAGACAATATCTGTGGAGAGAGAAACCAAGTTAATGTTTCCTTTGTTGAAGCAGGGAATGTCAACCAGGCCAACCTGGTTCCATCCTCAGTTACTTGGCTGAACTCACTATCACATTGAGCAACCTCTCTTTCGACTCCACTCACTTTCCACAGATGAAAAGAGGACCAGTGGAATCCCACATGGGCCCCAAGCTTTGCCTGACTTTCTGTGGCATATGAGGAATAGTCCTTTTATTCCAGTTCCAATCATGTCCCTTCCCTCCACTCTTTTCCCAGTTATACCGACACTGCATTTGTGCTGCTTGCTACATTCGTTCTGAATTCCTATTTGATTACTTTATCTGCCAATTTCTTCCCTGCCCTCTCCTTCACGTTCTCCATCTCAGACCTTACCCTTCCCTTGCTGGATCTCTTCATTTTCACCTCAGCGAGAAGAAAGTCTCACACAGCTCTCTCGACGATACTTCCTTCTATCCTATTTTCTGTTAGAATTCTATTTTATTTTCCCAAAAGTCTCCACCTTTGTAATATTTTCCTTCAAAGAGGCACCTCTGAGATATTGTTCTTCTTGTGGGGCTTTTGGCTTTCCCTCTACCACAGGGGTTCTCACCTTTTTTATGCCATGGACCAATACCATTAAGCAGGAGATCCATTGACCCCAGGTTGGGAATCTCTGCTTTACCACAATGGACAGAGCTCTGGCTGCATCTCATCTATTTTTGCCCCTCTTCTTTTATCCCCTCACCCTTACACCTCACCAGACTTTGCATCTAACAGATAATAGTGCCACCCTCAGTGTGATACCACCTCTAGACTCATCATCACTCCTTTTTGTCTGCCTCCCTCCCCCTCAGTTCCCCTCACCCCCACCAGTGGTTTATCCTCATGGCACCTTACCAGAACTATTCCCTTTGACCTATTCATCCTTCTCCCACTCTTTCCATAACTTGAAGCCAATCTGATATTCTTTCTCTTTCCCAGCTATAACAAAGGGTGTTTGACCTAAACCATTAACATTGTTTTTATTTTTGTAGATGCTACCTGGTATGCTTTGTGTTTTTTTACATTTTCCATTTATCAGATTTTGAACAGATGCAATTTTTATTATTGCTACTTCTCATACCAGGTCTGAAGCGTAGACACCAGAGACACATGCTTGGTTTTATTTTAACATTTTAATTATAATAGTGTATATTTTTAATTAAGGTTAATTTTCCAAAATTAAATCTGAGCTTTGTGATTAATCATCTGAATTTAATAGTTTATAAATATCTTTGAATTGAGACACTTAAGACAACTCACAATATTGTAACTCCCTGCTTTATCAGCTGTCAGGGATACTGTCAATGATGAGCAAGCCTCATCATTGTCATCCTGATGTCAGCAATACCTGGATATAAGGATGCTGAGAACCAATGAAAGGGTGTCTCTCTCCAGTCAAATGAGTGCAATTATGCAGAGACCCTCAGGTGTCCAATCCTGGCAAGAGACCAATGAGATCTGATCCCATATCCTATTCACAGAGGACCACTGATAGTTGGTAAATGCAAGTTTGTTAATTTGACTTACCTGCTCTAGCACAATGGACAGAACTCCAGCAAGATCTGGATTATTTTCTATTCTTCTTCTCTTATCCCCTCTCCTCCTGCACAGAACCAAGATCGAGTTACTCTGGTCTTCCTTTTCCACCTCACCAGACTTTGCATCATTTACTTTCATGCTTTAATGATAATGCAGTTACTAATTTATTTCAAGCAATCAGCATACAACAAATCCAGAGGTGACAAAAGAAAAACCACAATACCAAAGCTATGTTTTTAATCACTGTAAAGCACAAACAACTGTACATATTCAGATAGAAATACGCAAGGTTCATTTGTGCCCTTTGTATTTTCCACAGACATCAAAATCCTTGCTACGATTTACTATTTGGCCCAGTTATTTCTACATTTACAGCTTTAATTATAAAGGAACTGAGGTATTATCTTTCACTGTTTGATACTTTATTTAAAACACTGGTATATAAATCAAACTTGATTTGAAAAGAAAATAAATTTGGATAAAGAGAAGTATAATTCTTTGTTGCTTATCTCGCCTGTAAAGAAGCAGGAGAAGAACTATTCGTGATCCAGAGAGACTTCCTAAAGTAATTAACCTTTAGGGAGTACCGGAGCAGTGGCATTGAATAGGCAATAAACTTAAGTAACTGTGCAGTGCAACAACACAACAGATGTCAAAATAATTCATAGTCAATTGCCTGTAAGTTGCAGCTATAGTACTTCGAATGTGTGGACCTGGTTGCATTTAACCTTAAGTGACTGGTACATTATGACTTATAATTAAAAAGAATTGTTGCTGTCCAGGGACTTAATTAAAAAATTAGTTGTAGTCCTTATTTAATGTTGTCAGAACTGTCTTTAAAATATAATTGCAATTTGCTTTTTATAGACCAATTGCATATAAATAATTTCATTTTGGTGAACCAGAATTGTGTGCAAACTCAATATTAAGTAGATGGAATAGATGGAGTAGATGGATTTGTAAATTAAGCTAATTCATTTAATTTTCAATGATAATGTGCTGAGTTAAATATCAGAAATAACTCAGTTGAAAAATCTTGTCAGCCTTGCAACAGGAGTGAAACTTGTGAGTCTAACTGTCATGCCTAGATTAGGTGAAAGATGTGGAAATTTTCAAAATCATATCAGTTTAAGTTTTTAGTCAATAATCATAAACCCAAATTGATCTGAAATTGCTATTTTCCCAGTGTCTAGAATGTATACTTTATATTCTGAATGAATACAGTCTGCTTTCAACCAATTAAATTGAAAATACTCTTACAATAAAGCCAATATGATGAAATTGTTTTTATTTCTAGTTTTGATTAAATAAATGTGAGCATCCTTTGAACATGGTTAGCTCTGCCTTTACATGATCTCTGTTTTTCTTTAGTTTCCTCTTCAGAATTAGATTTGCAGATTATTTTCCAGCTGAAAATGTACTAGAGTAAAAAGGCAGTGATTTGTGTTGTCGCAAATTGGAAGTCCTCAATTTGCATGATGATTATCATTAAGACTGTGGTGGTTTCAGCTGCTTTTGCAATAAAATGTTGGGCCAGTCAAGCAGGTATGGGAAAATGAAGGTGAGGTAGGTTGAATCTGGACTTGATCGAAAACCTGATCCAAAGTAAAAAAAAAATAGGAAACTAGGTGGGTCAGATTGTCATTTTTCCACTTTTAGCTTTTGGTGAAGTTGGAGCTGCTTTATATTTGGAAATGCATTACCACATGTAACAAAGCTAATGATAACACCAGTGATGGTTATTTCCATCTGCCTTGGTGAGTTGTTACTCTGGCTTTTCCAGCGTTATCTGCAACAGAACTGTGGTGCTTTCTTTCCTTCTGGAATTGATATTGTTATTGTCGACAAAATATTTTTCTTCTTCTGTGCTAATGGTGGCTCGCACCTATCAGGAAGGTGCATTACCACCACCTACTGTAATGGAGTATGACAGGCATCAGATCCTGCCTCCCAAACCTGGCTTAATTTAAAAAACACCATGGCGTGACATGACTTCACTGTTCCTGCTTCAGGTGCCAGAATATCCTCCAACCTCGGCACCCCAGATCTACCCAACAGTTGCCTAAACAGCTTCCTATGTTCTAACAAATACCTGTGGTGCACCATGATCACATGTTCCACTGTTTCTGATACACACTACCTGTTCCCATGTTTAGCAACAAGTGCCAAAGAGGGATGCAAACCCCTATGTTCAAACATCAGTCTTGTCAGCCACACATCTTCCCTCCTATTCCTTCCCAAAAGGCACCTTCCCTGGACTGATGGAAACAAATTGTAATACCACCTCCCTGTCTCAGTCCTATCCCACAATCTCTTCCATTTTCCAATCCTGGCCAACCTCATACAAGGTTTGGCTTTCCTATACTTTACCATATTGACTATAATTTCTAGCCCACACTTAGTAATTGCCTGTTTTAATATAGCATTTGCCCTTTCTTTAACCGATACACCCACATGTCTAGGTACCCAGCAAAACTGTACTACTATTCCCGCACGCTCCAGAACATATAAATAATAATACACCTCCATCAACAGATTAGTTGTCTTTGAACACTTTGATTCCAAACTCTGCGTACTGAGACAGAATCTGAGCAGATCACCACTCTGTTTGGTTTAACTTGTTCGACCCATTGCTGACTAATGATAATGGCCACAAGTTCTGCTGTATAGACAGACAATCTGTCTGTCAACCTGTTCCCCGCCTCAACATTAAAATTATCTCCGAGCCCACACAGGTACTAACTGAGTCTTTAGAACCATCTGTAAAGATGAGCAGAAAGGAAAAATACTGCTGCTGTAAATAACAAGAAACCCTCTCAACACCCATGAGACCCTCCCTATCCTCCAGTTACGTCAAATTTATACCCACATCTGGAACTTTCCAAGGTGGAGCTCCCGACCAGGCCACTGTTATACAACAACTTGATTGAACTCCCCATAGATGAGGACAGTTCTTGGATGAAGTCAGAAAAAAATAAACTTCGCCAAGCTGCAGCTTTGAACATGCAAAGGTTGAAGCTTCCACAAGAAAGCAGTGCCATCATCAAAGACCCCCACTGTTGAGGCCATGTTCTCTTCTTGCTACCACCATCGAGCAGGAGGTACAGAAACATCAGGTTTCACAGCACCAGGTTCAGGAACATTTATTACCCTACAGCTATCAGGATCCTGAACTGGCATGGATAATTTCACTCACCACACTTTACACAACTCAATCTACAGTTTCACTTTTCAGTATTAATTTTTTATTTGCAGAATTTGTCATCTTTTGCCCATTGGCTGTTTATCAGCCTGTAAATGCCTGCAAATAAACAAAACTCAAGGTAGTATATGGTAACACATATGTACTTTGATAATAATTTTTACTTTGGCTTTTTTGGCTTTGATCAAAATCTAAACAATTATGTGAGTTGCACTCCTTTGATTTATTTTACCTCTTGGACTGTCTGAGGACTAATAAGTTCTGGTTCTGGTTCTGAGTGACTAATAAGATCTGTAGACTGCAACAGGAGGGTAAGAGGTATTTAGCAGTCTGCCTGGTGTAATATAGGAAGTTCCACATTCCTACTATTTTGGCTTAGCCTGTGTGTGCTCTTGTCAAAGAGATGTATTGCCTTCCCAGATGCTTGTTTTGGATATTGAATGATCGCAAGCCAGGGCTTCTCACAAACTGATGGGAATATAATATTCTTTCAAGGAGACTTGAGCTTCAAACAGTTTTATGGTTAATCTAAAATGTCTCTAATGCCTTCCAGTGGATAATTTGACATCTTAATTTTTGTTTGTGCATTGTGGATCATCCCCTTAGAAATTAGCTTCCAGCTGAACCTGATTCTCATGGCTCAGATTCTCCCTGCCTCACTGTTCTTTTGTTTCCTTTCACGTTCATTGACTTTGCACAAATCTCCATTAGTCATGTGGTGTAATGCATTGAAATCCATGCGAAAGAAAACAAGCCTGTTGGCCAACAGTGGTACACCTGGATGCTTCTGCATTATTATCAGGCACCGTGGTGATCTGAACAGATTTGAAAATCAGATAAATCAGTGGTGGAAACATTCACTGGAGTCTGCTTTAAACATTGAATGTTGTTAAATCCAGCTCCATCTACTCATTATTGAGCCTTCATACAATATTAATGTTAAGTTATTTAAAGATAATAAACACAAGAGGAGCGAATTGCTGTTTCATTTTACTTTATAGACCTTTTTTCACCACATAAAAAAGACCAGTTAATGTTCTTAATGGAAGGCTCCTGATAGCAGCAATCATAATCAAGAGAAGAATAATATTCACAAGATATTCATAGTTTATACTCAGATGTTCAAAGAAAAGAGACAATTGTTTTATCTCATTTTATGAACTCTGGACATCCCAAAGATAATGAGGTATTTCACAAATATATTTACAGTTTACACAATTTACACAGTGAATTCCCAGAAATAGCTGTAAGATATAAGATGTATTGCTATATTTGAGGGTTATAATGCAGTCAGGGTAATAGAAGAGGTCACCTGGACTTTTTCTCTAATTACTCCCATTGCATTTAGCTGAAACAGGGTTGGCTTCAATTTACTGTCACTCTTGAAAGGTGGAGCATCTGGCTATTCTTCAATAACAAAGTGAAGTATCGGTCTGAATTTTGTACTCCATCCCTGAGCAGGTCATGAAGTCAAAATGTTATGACCTAAAAATCAACATCCACGCAAGTTGTGGGGTAGTGTCGTGTACTTTCCTTTTGCTTGTGAAAGTTAACAAGTCACTGATGAACCATTCACATGGTTGGGTTCAACCAAGTTAACATGCAGCTAAAAAAACCATTCAGAAACAAATATGATTCTGTTTGGCATTTTATATAGATGTAATCATTATTGAACAGAATTTGTACATCTGGATCATGGGACTTTCAATTAAGAGTTAACTGGATTGTTGAATGTCTCATTAAGCACATCTAAGGAGTGTTCCCTTAACAAGGGATTGGGTGTGGGTATTGGCATCTTAATAAAACGATCAGACATTTGCTTTATCAATTGTGGTCATTTGATATTGGGCTTCAAAACAAAGGGTGCTATTGGCTTGGATCCTCTCTTACCATTAGTCATAGAAAAGTACAGTGCAGAAGCAGGCCCTTTGGCCCATCTAGCCCACGCTGAACCATTTAAGCTACCTACTTCCATCGACCTGCACCGGAACTAAAGCCCCTCCATACCCCAACCATCCATGTACCTATCCAAACTTCACTTAAACATTGAAATCGAGATAGAGTCATAGAAAGAGCTACTTGATAGTAATTTACGGATAGTTGTGTTCTTTTTACTGCTTCATTTACAAAGTTTGTAAAACTTCTCCCAGATCCTTTGGGCAACCACTTGAAATGTACACTTAGATGGAATTTTGGGGAAATTCATTCACACAGAAGCAAGTCTTCACAATGTCTGAATTTCAAGAGCAACCAAAATGGGTCTGAACTTGTGGAGTTAAGGGCTTTGAAGCCTTCTGTAGTTACATCTCCTTAACAAAGTACTTCACTCTCTTCTGCAGATTTCCTTCAGGACTACAAGTGTACAGCACAATTCCAGTATCTCTATTGCAAGTAGCCATCTTCTTCATTGAGTCTGTCATCAGCTTAAGTGAAATAAAGAGTTGGCTCAAACTCTGAACATGACCAGGGACAAAAATTTATGGAGGTTATGAAAATAGGAACAGAACTGACTGCCACACAGAAACCTTGATAAGGATGAACTTACATAGAAACTTAGAGATAGCACAGCAAAAATAACAGTCTAAAAGCAGCACCTATCAGTTGTTTAAAAGCCATCATCTTCCTGCTTCTCTTCCTCCTATTTTTTTAAAAAGTATCTATTGTTGCTCACTAATTTGAACCTCCTCTCTTAAACACTGATTTTTGCAACTTAACACAATCAGATTTTGGTTTCACTTATTGCACGGTTTTCAGCATTATTTTGTCCATTTTTATTAGTTAGACTACCCGTAGCCATTGGATTTTGACTCGTCCGTTTTCAACTTCTTTCAAATTCAACTTTATCTGACAAAGGATTTTGTTCATTGAAACCCAACTTTAAGTTAATTTATTTGAAATAACTGTAAATTGTACATAGTAGATTGACAGCTTGAAATTTTCATTATTGTGATGCTGATTGGTCAATCATGCTCTTGTGATTGTAATATGACACTTTACTATTCCTTTAGACTTTAATCCATAATATAAAAAATAGTTAACTAAGCAAGTGTATACAAGAAAACAAAATGTGTGTGCGTGTATGTGTGCATACATTTTAGAGTCCTTTCAGAATCTGAGGTTGTCCCACAGTGCTTTCGAGCTAAGTACTGTTTACACAGAAACATAGAAAACCTGCAGCACAATACAAACCCTTTGGTCCACAAAGCTGTGATAAATGTGTCCTTACCTTAGAAATTACCCAGGGTTACCCATATTCCTCTATTTTTCTGAGCTCCATGTACATATCCAGGATTCTCTTAAAAGACCCTATCGTATCCACCTCCACCGCTGTTGTCGGCAGCCCATTTCACACACTCTCCACTCTCTGCGTAAAAAAAAACTTCCAAGAACCTTAAAACTGTGCTCTCTCATGCTAGCCATTTCAGCCCTGGAGAATAGTCTCTGACTATCCACACGATCAATGCCTCTCATCATCTTATACACATCTATCAGGTCACCTCTCATCCTCCATTGCTCCAGGGAGAAAAGGCCGAGTTCTCTCAACCTATTCTCATAAGGTATACACCCCAATCCAGGCAACATCCTTGTAAATCTCCTCTGCACCCTTTTTATGGATTCTACATCCTTCCTGTAGTGAGGTGACTAGAACTGAGCATAGTACTCCAAGTGGAGTCTGACCAGGGTCCTATATAGCTGCAATATTACCTCTGAGCTCTTAAATTCAGTCCCATGATCGATGAATTCCAATGAGTCAATCTGCGCAGCAGCTTTGAGTATCCTATGGACTCGGACCCCAGGATCCCTCTGATCCTCCACACTGGCAAGAGACTTACCATGAATACTTTATTCTGCCATCATATTTAACCTACCAAAATGAACCAGCTCTCACTTGTCTGGGTTGAACTCCATCTGCCACTTCTCAGCCCAGTTTTGCATCTTATGAATATCCCACTGTAACCTCTGACAGCCCTCCACACTATCCACAACACCCCCAACCTTTGCGTCATCAGCAAATTTACTAACCCATCTCTGCACTTCCTCATCCAGGTCATTTATAAAAATCACAGAGTAGGGGTCCCAGAACAGATCCCTGAGACACACCACTGGCCACCGACCTCCATGCAGAATATGACCCGTCTACTACCACTCTTTACTTTGTAGATCCAGAACTGGCTTGTCCACAGAAAGTAATGTCCTCTTGGATCCCATGCCTCCTTACTTTCTCAATAAGCCTTGCATGGGGTACCTTACAAGTGCCTTGCTGAAATCCATATAAACTACATCTACTGCTCTACCTTCATCAATGTGTTTAGTCACATCCTCAAAAAATTCCAATCAGGCTCATAAGGCACGACCTGACTTTGACAAAGCCACACTGACTATCCCTAATCATGTTATGCCTCTCCAACTGTTCATAAGTCCAGCCTCTCAGGATCTTCTCCATCAACTTACCAACCACTGAAGTAAGACTCACTGGTCTATAATTTCCTGGGCTATCTCTACTCCCTTTCTTGAATAATGGAACAACATCCGCAACCCTCCATCCTCCGGAACCTCTCTTGTCCCCATTGATGATGCAAAGATCATCACCAGAGGCTCAGCAATCTCCTCCTTTGCCTCCCACTTTAGCCTAGGGTACATCTCGTACGGTCCTGGTGACTTATCCAACTTGATGCTTTCCAAAAGCTCCAGCATATTCTCTTCCTTAATATCTACATGCTCGAGCTTTTCAGTCCACTGTAAGTCATCCCTGCAATCACCAAGATCCTTTTTGAAAATGAAGATAAAATAAAGCAACCAATTTGCACACAAGGAGCACTGTGATAATGAAAGATTAGTTTGTCTTATTTCTGAGATAAGTATTGTATGGTACACCAGAAGCATTGCCTTTTGCTGTTCAACTTGTACTGAGGAGGGTAATGAGTCTTTCTAGATTTCTTTAATGCTGCCCAGGAATGCAGCTAAAAATGTCTCTTCAGGTGCTGCTTGAAGGCATTGCACTCTGACTGTAATACAACAGTTAACTCAGTTCTCGCTTTCAAATGAATAAAACAATTACAGGTTGAATACCCCTTTTCCGAAATTCTGAAAACCTTCGAAATCCGAATTTTCTTTGAGTGCTGATGTGACGTCACAAGAGTAAAAATTCCACAAGATGCTGGGAAGGCTTCCAGGCGATGCACAGGCCCCTGCGCACCACAGACAGTTCTGAGAAGTGACTTCACATACAGTATGTAATGCACAGAAGTTAATTAAAAATAGAAAAACACTGCATAAAGTGAAAAATGAACATCTAGGTCGTGTACGGTCAGCGTCGGAGTGTACATGTGCCCCTTAGCGCTATGCTGATCATGAAACAAGCAATGATCTATGAGGACAAACTGAAAACTGAAGGTAATTGTGAATATTCAGCAGGCTGGTTGCAGAAATTTAAGAAAAAGCACAGCATTAATTTTTTAAAGCATCTGCTGATAATGCAAATCTAGCACCAGAGCAAGTCTACAATGGTGATTGGTTTTTATACTTTACATAAAACATAAAAAAGGTAAAATACAATTACAGTACTGTAACCTTTTAATCAGGCACAGTATCATAGGTGGAGACTGAAAGCCTGCTGTTGTTTGTTGGGTATTCTCCCAATGCTTTTGTTACCCTGCACATTACATTTTCATTATACTCATGGTTTGATCATTTTTACTGTTAACTACATGTGGGTGATTAAAAAAAAGTGTAAGACAAATACTACATACCAGTAGTGCCCAATAGTAACAGGGACATCGAGAAGCAGATAGGGAGACAGATTCTGGAAAGTAGTAATAATAACAGGGTTGTTTACAGAGATTTTAATTTCCCAAATATTTATTGACAGCTCCCTGGAGTGAGGGGTTTAGATGGGGTGGAGGTTGTTAGGTGTGTTCAGGAAGCTTTCTTGACACAATATGTAGATAAGCCTGCAAGAGGAGAGGCTGTACTTGATCTGTTATTGGGAAATGAACCCGGTCAGGTGCCAGGTCTCTCAGTGGGAGAGCATTTTCGAGACAGTGATCACAATTCTATCTCCTTTACCAGAGCATTGGAGAGGAATAGGAACAGACAAGTTAGGGAAACGTTTAATTGGAGTAAGGGGAACTATGAGGCTATCAGGCAGGAACTTGGAAGCATAAATTGGAAACAGATGTTTTCAGGGAAATGTACAGAAGAAATGTGGCAAATGTTCAGGGGATATCTGCCTCGGGTTCTGAGTAGGTACGTTCCAGAGAGACATGGAAAGGATGGTAGAGTAAAAGACACATGGTGCACAAAGGCAGTTCTAAATCTAGTCAAGTAAAAAAGAAGAGCTTACAAAAAGTTCAAAAAGCCAGGTAATTATAGAGATCTAGAAGATTATAAGGCTAGCAGGAAGGAGCTTAAGAATGAAATTAGGAGAGCCAGAAGAGGCCATGAGAAGGCCTTGGTGGACAGGATTAAGGAAAACCCCAAGGTATTTTACAACTATGTGAAGAGCAAGAGGATAAGATGTGAGAGAATAGGACCAATCAAGTGTGACAGTGGGAAAGTGTGTATGGAACCAAAGGAAATAGTGGAGGTATTTAATGAATACTTTGCTTCAGTATTCACTATGGAAAGGGATCTTGGTGATTGTAGGGATGACTTGCAGTGGACTGAAAAGCTTGAGAATGTAGATGTTAAGAAAGAGGATGTGCTGGAGATTTTGGAAAGCATCAAGTTGGATAAGTCACTGGGACAGGATGGGATGTACCCCAGGCTACTGTGGGAAGCGAGGGAGAAGATTACTGAGCCTCTGGCAGTGATCTTTGCATCATCAATGAGGATGGGAGAAGTTCCGGAGGACTGGAGAGTTGCAGATGTCATTCCCTTATTCAAGAAAGGGAGTAGAGATACCCCAGGAAATTATAGACCAGTGAGTCTTACTTCAGTGGTTGGTAAGATGATGGAGAAGATCCTGAGAGGCAGAATTTATGAACATTTGGAGAGGCATAATATGATTAGGAATAGTCAGCATGGCTTTGTCAAAGGCAGGTCGTGCCTTATGAGCCTGATTGAATTTTTTGAGGATGTGACTAAACACATTGATGAAGGTAGAGCCGTAGATGTAGGGTATATGGATTTTAGCAAAGCATTTAATAAGGTACCCCATGCAAAGCTTATTGAGAAAGTGAGGAGGCATGGGATCCAAGGAGACATTGCTTTGTGGATCCAGAACTAGCTTGCCCAGAGAAGGCAACGAATGGTTGTAGACAGGTCATATCCTGCATGGAGGCCGGTGACCAGTGGTGTGTCTCAGGGATCTGTTCTGGTACCCCTACTCTTTGTGATTTTTATAAATGACCTGGATGAGGAAGTGGAAGAATGGGTTAGTAAATTTGTTGATGACACAAAGGTTGGAGGTGTTGTGGATAATGTGAAGGGCTGTCAGAGGTTACATTGGGACATTGATAGGGTGCAAAACTGGGCTGAGAAGTGGCAGATGGAGTTCAACCCAAATAAGTGTGAGGTGGTTCATTTTGGTAAGTCAAATATGATGGCAGAATAAAGTATTCATGGTAAGTCTCTTGCCAGTGTGGAGGATCAGAGGGATCCTGGGGTCCGAGTCCATTGGACACTAAAAGCTGCTGCGCAGGTTGACTCTGTGGTTAAAAAGGCATACAGTACACTGGCCTTCATCAATTGTGGGACTGAGTTTAAGAGCCGAAAGGTAATGTTGCAGCTATATAGGACCTTGGTCAGACCCCACTTAGAATACTGTGCTCAATTCTAGTTGCCTCACTATAGGAAGGACATGGAAACCATAGAAAGGGTGCAGAGGAGATTTACAAGGATGTTGCCTGGATTGGGGAGCATGCCTTATGAGAATAGGTTGAGTGAACTCGGCCTTTTCTTCTTGGAGCGACGGAGGATGAGAGGTGTTTGATAGAGGTGTTTAAGATAATGAGAGGCATTGATCATGTGGCTAGTCAGAGGCTATTCCCTGGGGCTGAAATGGCTAGCATGAGAGGGCATAGTTTTACGGTGCTTAGAAGTAGGTACAGAGGAGATGTCAGGGGTAAGTTTTTTATGCAGAGAGTGGTGAGTGCGTGGAATGGGCTGCTGGCAGCGGTGGTGGAGGTGGAAACGATAGCGTCTTTTACGAGACTCCTGGGTGGATACATGGAGCTTAGAAAACTAGAGAGCTATGGGTAAAGCCGAGGTAGTTTTAAGGTAGGGACATGTTCGGCACAGCTTTGTGGGCCGAAGGGCCTGTATTGCACTGTAGGTTTTCAACGTTTCTATAAGTTGAGAGTTGGAAATTACGGTGATCCCATGCTATATTACCAAATACATATTATTGAATATATATTCCCAAATCCATAGCACTTCTGGGCCCAAACCTTTCGGGTAATAGGTACTATCAATGGTTAATTTGCAGTCATGATTTGAGACGGGAAACGATGGCTTCATTCAACACTTCACTTCATTCCTTTACTTTCTCACACATCATAGCTCTGCATTATGGAAGCTGCAAGATTGATTCAGTCATGTTTCAATGGAATATCGAGAGATAGTATCATATGTGATTTTCTGAATTACAAGCAGGATAAGAAAACAGGTACTGATGTGAGTCTTTAATGGCATACATATTTGGGGAGGAAAAACAATGTTTGAAATCTTGCTGTGTGCCTTGTCTTGTTCACCCATGCTGTACCCATGTTTCCTCTCATGAACTACAGTTGTTCTTGTAATCAGAATCCTGTTTATACTCACGGATGTTTGTCAGGAAATTTGTTGTTTGTGGCAGCAGTACAGGGCAGGCATAACAAGTAACTGCAAGTAGCAACAAAAATAAATTATGCAAAAGAGGAATAGTGAGGTTGTGTTCACAGATCTTTCAGCTATCTGATGGCAGAGAGAAAGAAGCTGTTCCTAAAATGTTGAATGTGAGTCTTCGGGCTCCTGTACCACTTCCTTGATGGTGGTAATGTGAAGAAAGCATATCTCGGATGTTGAGTGGTGCGAGCAAGATTAATTCCTACTTTTGAAGCAGTGAGTCGATAAATTCAACGTAAATAGAATTATTTCCTCCGATATTACTGCCTTTTAACATTCATCAAAGTCAAGGAAGCTTCATACTGCATACTATCATCTCATGATTAGACTAGGAGCTTACTGGATGGGACAGCTCAAAGGGCTGGAAGGGCCTACTTTGTGCTGTATCTCAATAAATAAGTAAATAATAAACATGCACATACTGTCAGGAATAGATCGAAAGTAGACAGTTAATGGTACCAAATATTGAGTATTTACTGTGCTCATTGATTATTTATTAGTTCTGATAAAGTTTACATATAATATTAAAATAAACTATTGTAATTTGTTGACTAGCTGTTCCTACTTAAATCACAATTGCCTGAGTGCATTTGTGCCAGAGACATTTCTGAAATGGAGTTTGCATTTAAACCTAGGATTAATTTCTGATTAACATTAAGAAGTCTTTAATTCATCCGAGTTCACCTGACTTTTTAATTTCCCTTTTTCTTTTTCTTCAACTATATCCGTGACTTATTCTGGACATGTGTAATTTTGAGCACAAGGTTTTTGAGGGTTCAAGAGAGAATATCCAAATGGAATTAAGGGAAAATAGGCAAGCTCTGAACAGCTTAAACTGGAACTTTGCCACAAATTCTGAATTTTTTTTACCTCACAGGTAGCGGTTATTCGGAATCTATCAAAAGTATAATTGCCATTCCTGGAAATCTAGTGGAACTGCTGCACCAAATTACTTTGCAACAATCAAAATAGTTGTAAAAAGAAATTTTCCACAACTTTTTAAGTGGGTAAAAACATCCAACAGATGGTAAACTGAATTTCTGAGAGTTTGTGCCATAAAATCCATCTTTCAACAGAAAACAATTGCATAACTTAGTTCTTCTGGGAATTAAATACAAGCCACAAAGATACTTGTGATCCGTGCTCATCATTTGTTTGGTCTGGTGCTTAGGCTCAAGGGTAAAACTAGTGCCTATCATCTGTGGCTTATTTCTTGACAATGCAAGTAATCTTAGATATCTGTCCTTTCAAAGCAAACACAATGAAGATGAGCTACAGTAAGTTAATGGAGCAATCTCACCATCATTTAGTATTTCTTTTAAATACTGGTTCCATTCTGTTTGGTTAGTATGTTGGCATGTATTCTCAAAGTGTAAATTCTATCTTCTTAATATGGAATAATAGTAAACACAGTGTAGAATTTACCTCATACCCATTACACTTCTCAGAAAAAATTAGGATGAATTAATTATTAACAAACAAAAAATTGGCAGATGCTTGAAATCTAAAGCAACAGACACAAAATGCTGGAGGAACTCCAGATGAAGGGTCTCAGCCGAAAACATCAACTGTTGACTCTTTTCCATAGATGCTGCCTCGCCTGCTGAGTTCCTCCAGCATTTTGTGGGTGTTGCTTTTGATTAATTATTCTCATTTTTTCCATTGGCAAGATAGTATCAAAATCAATAATGTTTTTTTTCGATCTAATTTTCTCTCTATTTTAATGACTTTTAGGAGCAAAATCAGTTTGGGGTGCATGTGAGTCTTTTCTAAATGCTGGAAAGCAATTCATATGATTTTATGAAACAGGTGGTGTATTGTTTTGTTGGAAGGCTGAAGCATTTTTATGTGTACTTGTGAGTCTTCTGTCGTTCCAGAGCAAATCCAACAAGTGCAACAGTCAATGCTTGAACATAAATACTTGCTTTCTGAACTATTCAACTCTATCATAAGAATATTCAAATATCTGCTTTCACCACCCTTTGACGAAGAGACTTTCAAAGACTCAGGATGCCAAAGGAAAAAAATAAGTAATATAAATATAAATAATAATAATACTAAAAAAATAAATCATATCTTTGCTGTCCGGAAGATAATAGGGATAATAGGTCATCCAAGTTTCGGGTAGAATTTCGGAAATATTTTCCCCTCTGCTCTGCTCCTTTCATGTTGTGAGATTTGTCTCTCTGCAGTGCTGTCTAATGAATGCAATAATTCACATTTATTGACAGAAAATATCTGTGCTTTAAATGAAAGGCTCCAACTTTTCCTCTCAACAGTATCAGAAAGGACAGCAAATCCAGAGATAAACTTTTGCTCAGTAGGTTCTCTGCAGTGCTGTTCAAAAGCTAAATGTGTATGTTTAAACTTATTGTAGTCCATGGTGTCCATATATACAATAAATGTTGCAGCCCCAGAAATCTTAGGTTAGAGTTGATGAGCAAAAGTTTGGGACACTATGATGAAATGGGGGGAGAAAGGTATCTGTGCTCTTTGTTCCAGGTGGTAGGCACACCCCCTAGTTTAAGCTTCGGTCCATTTGAAGTTGAGGTCATGAAAACAAAGGGGGAATCTAATTAGGAGCATAGCTTTTGATTTTTCCCAGATTCAAGATGGTTTAATGTCACTTCCTGTACACAGGTGTAAAGGAAAACAAAATAATTGTTACCCTTGATCCAATGCCACACAAAAAAACCTACAAAAGATACAGAACAAATTAATAATAACAAAAACACAATAAATATAAATACATAAGATAGCTTATAAACATTGATTGTATGTACAGATGTACATACAATCTGTACTCCTTATATACAGACTCTAGGCTCAGGAGTGTCTCCACATATGGAATCTGACAGGAAATGATAAAGTAGTAGTGTGTGGAGGGGTGGGTTAGTGGGTGGAGGTGTTGATCAGCCTTACTGCTTACGGAAAGTAACTGTTCTTGAGTCTGGTCGTCCTGGTATGGATGTTGTGTAGCCAGCTCCTGATATGAGTGGAACAAACAGTCCATGATCAGGGTGAGTAGGATCCTTCCTGATGTTCGTGGCCCTTTTCCGGCACCTTTCTGTATATATGTCCTTAATAGCTGCTAGGCTGGTGCTGGTGATGCATTGGGCAGCTTTTATTACCTACTTTAGAGCCTTCTGTCCAAGGCAGCATGGTTTCTGTACCAAGCAGTAATGCAACTTATTAAGATGCTGTCTTCTGCACTGCTGTAGGATGAAGTGAGCATGGATGTATGGAAACCGATAGTTACAATTAGGATCCCAAAGGCTTTTTTGTGTCTTTCCAGTCCCAGAACTCTGACATCTCCTCAGGAAATCTTGAAGAGGTTCAAGAAAACCTCATTGTGATCTATATGGGAAATTGGGAAGGCTTGCTAGAAAACTTAAACCATTCCATCCAGGAAATAATTATTATTTATCACTCAAGGGACTTGTAGTTTTGACCATTATAATCATGCAATTCGTTTGATTTTGAGTGCCAGAACTTAAAGTTTAGTCGTTGGGTTGAATGTGGAATATGTATGCTACTGAAACCAAATTCCTCAGAGCACTAAAATGTGTTTATAATTCTTAGATTCAGCCCTTCCAGATTTATCAAAAAGGATGAAATTGCAAGTATGTTGAGCTATTAAATGTATGCAATTATTCACCAAGCCACTAGAACATTATTCCTGTCAGCCAGGCTGCATTTCACTTTGAAATAATGAAGTCCTAATGTGAGTATGTTAATAAACAGGAAAGTGGTTTACAATTCCTTGCACCAATGCTACATTTTGTTGCAGCATGAAGGTAAAATATCAATCCTCTTTGCTTAGGTACTTTTGCATTATGGATTGGGGAAATAAATACCAAAATAGGTTATCTAAAAAAAAAACTGGTTTACAATTAAGTAAGTGATTTCGTGATTTTTAGGTAGCCTCAGATTAGTTCACCCACAAAGAAACAACAATTGGTTTACTGTCTTGCTCCTTGACATCAGAACCAATTGCAAAATAACAGAACCAATAAGTAACTTGAACTCCAAGGTCAAAGTGATGCATTCTACTGCTTTCAAAGAAATATCAAGCTAGGTCAGGTAATATAAGCAATTCTGATGTGAAATCTTAAATATGATCAAAGAGCTTTTATGTAGAATCTTTCATTTATGATAGATTGGTGGATTCGTTGTTGGTGCGAACTATGAATTCCAGTGTGGTTATTTGTAAGCCTTATTGGGGCAAGGAAGAACTGTGGAGCTTAGATATTCAATGAGATAATGAATTTCTAAGTTAGTAAATATTTCATAGACAGGCAGTTGTGAATGGCTGTTTTAGGCCTTAAGATATTAGATTAATCTTCTGAAAGTGGATTAATTCAGGTTTCCATGATTCCCTGCCTACCTTCATCTTCTTTTCCACCAAGATCTGTATTGAGGACATGCTATAAATGAATTGTCAATGGAAAGAGTAGGCATATAATTTAATTATTATTTTGCAAGCAATGGTAGAAAATAAGCAGTCAGTGTCATGGTACATTTACTTACGAAAAACTATAGATTTCCAAGATTTGCGTCTGTGAAATTATGGGAAGGAGACTGTTGAGTAAATCTTGGGCTCCTTTCCATGGGTATCTTTATGTCTTGTTATTTTTTTTCCAATATTTATTCCAAATACTTATATTCTTCTACCACAGTTTGTGCTAATTAAATTTAATTCATTTCATGAAGGCTTAGTTGTTTAAGTGAATATAAATTGCTACAAAATTGACTTCAGTGTAACTGAACTACATGTTCAGGAACATGACTTTAGGAATCTGAGACAAAGGCCATGTTTTATAACCTTTGAAGTGTAGGTTACTTCCCTGACATGTACAGTAACTTCTATAAGACAGAAATTGCTGAGTTGGCAAAACAATATTAGTGAGTTTTTAAAGTGGGTCAGACCTGAACAACTGTAGATTAACATTAAAAATTAATCTTAATGGAGACTGCAGGGAGTATAATATAAGTTGTACTTTATAATAATTCTGATGAGCTTTTAAGTTATTTTTTTAATTTAACAAAACCTCACTAGCCAGTATTATGATGGTTTGAATGGTCTTTAGAATTACTTTCTCAAATTGAATACAGATCCTGCCGAGCCCTGTGACCTCATCCTTGATTGGAAATAGTCTCTGCCATTTAACTCTTGTGCTACTTTAGCAAGCAATATGGGAATAAATCATAACGCTGGTGAACATAATATAGTACTCTAATTTAGATGATAAAGTTGTTCACATGAAACCAATTATGCAGTCTAATTGATGTTTTTAAAATACTTTTCTCTCAGACCAGCTCATCAGCTTATTTCCTGTACACTAATGGCACTTACTGTTTTGACAAAATACTTTAAATTTATAAAAATAAATGAATACTTTGGACTAATTGGAATTTTTCCTATTTTTGTGAACACATTTGAACAAGTGATCTCTTCCATTTTGTTTCTAAAGTCTCTTACAATTTGAATGTCTTGGTGTTACCAAAATCAAGTGGTGTTATGTTTAGCATTTAAACCAACACAATAGAAACATAGAAAATCTACAGCACATTACAGGCCCTTCAGCCCACAATGTTGTGCTGACCATGTAACCTACTATAGATCAAAGTTTCATCATTTCAAATTAATTTTAATGAGCAAAGCTATGACTGCTCCAGATAAATATAAACTGGTGGCTCTGACTGCATCCTCTGTGATATGTTACCAGTCTGCTCTCTCCCCACCCCATCCCCCCCATCCCACCACACTTGCAAACACAGCTCACCATGTTATCATGCTCTTGCTCTTCCCTTTCTTTATTTTTTCTGTGGAGGGAACGAGGTTGGGGAGGGTGTGTATTGGATTAGGCAATGTTATGTGTTGTGCCTGTTTCCTAGAAAGCACAGGGAATGGGGTTGCCTGTGACCATTCAGTGCAAGCACTGGCCACACCAGTGCTCACTGCATCTGTTCTTACGGATGCCCAGTGGAAATGTTGGACTGTTGTCAGGGCCTTGATCACTGATCTTGCTCGAGATTCTTCAGTGGCTGCTGTGGCCATCAGGCACAGGAGAATTTGAAACTTATCTCTATCCACCCATTAATGATTGCCCTGTAAAACCTGGAAAAATGCAGGTAAGGTTCTGCTTCCCAGGAATCCTAAGAAACTGTTGCCAGTTTCCACCTGACTTCTTCGGAATGAGCGAAGGGTTGGACAGATAACCAGCATTGGTGGGGGGGGGGTGGGGGTAGCAGTCTCACGGGATGTGGCAGCAAGGGGAGCTTGTGTGGAGCAAGCTGATGGGGGTGTGATGACTGATTTCTGTTGATACTCTGCTTGTGCTATTCCAGTTGCACGTAATCCCATGGGGCATAACATCAGCATAAGATTGATGAAGTGCTTTTTATATTGTTCCCTAATAATGATGTTTTTTGGAGCAATGACATACACTGTCACACTTTTAAGTTTTATGGCATTAAATTGCAAATGTAGCTGATGATTGACAGTTTGAAATGAAACATGGAGGCCTTTCACAACCAGATGTTTGCTAAGTGAAAGAAATTATTTCATCGTAAAATTCACAATATTTAATGTGACAAGAACCTTGTGATGCTGAGAGGAAAGGTTAGAATATAAATTGGGCAGCTTTAACTTTTGAAATCTCCCGTATGTTCATACAATCTTTCATCAAAGTGCACATTGGTTCAATCCTTTCTCCTCATCTTCAAGCTTGAACAATCAAGCATGCAGTTTGGATTACTCTTGATAAACTGAGGCGGATGACAGAATGCTCTGACTGCAGCTGAGAATTGTTTAATGACCTTTTTTTCGCGTGGAGAAATATATATCGCAGATTTTGCTGAGCACTGAAATATGAAGTGTTGATGCTTGCTGTCAGTGTAGAGCACTGCAACGTCCCTCGAGAGAGAATTAACATTGAGTGGAGAGGGGGGTTTGTGGTTGTGCCTCTGAAAACTGCAGTGTAATAGAAAAACTTATAAACATCAGACTTAATGAAGC
This sequence comes from Hypanus sabinus, assembly GCF_030144855.1. NCBI lineage: Eukaryota > Metazoa > Chordata > Chondrichthyes > Myliobatiformes > Dasyatidae > Hypanus > Hypanus sabinus. Next base: position 42,801,740 of record NC_082739.1, read on the forward strand.
ATAGCATTGTTCAGCTGGGTTAAAGAATTACTACTTCACATGCTTGCCAGAATGATGAGGGACAAATATTTTTATAAGCGCTCCATTAAAATGAAATCATAGATCTTGTAAGTAGTCATCAAGTAATTCTATTAAATTATAACAATAATTTGGTCATTTCTCTTGAAGATGCAATCTAATCCTAAAATAATTTTGGAAAGCAAAGTACTTCATTACGTGGAAGTCTATTATTTGTTTAAAATGACTGTGTCATTAGGGCAAAGATCTTGCATTGCTTTGGTTTATTGTTGGGCATAAACCATTCACTTGCCCAAGGCTGTTAATGGAGTTGTTCAATAGCTACCTTATGAAACATTATTTTGGACAGTTGTTTTGTGTTAAGATCCAGTTTTGTCATTGATGCCAGGATAATTTTCTCTTAAGTGCAGATCAGACAATTGACTATGTGTGAGGCAGCAGGTTAGCAATGGACTTCAGAGCCTTGGATCATCCTATCCACAGACATATTAAGTGATAACAAACAATTATTGTCTTGGGAAGCATGCAAAGGAAGAGATCAGTCATGGTGAGGACTTGGTCAGGGTTTGATAGTTGAACACAAATCAGGGTTGTAGTGACTAAGGTTGTAGCCATGGTTGAAAATCAAAGCCAGAATTGGAGGAATAAGCATGAAGTGGGGTTTAGATTGAGGGTGGGGACATTGATTCATGGAATTCACCCTGCAGGCAAGGAAGCAGTGAATGGAATCAATGTTAGTGGAGTTTCTAATCCCATAAAAAGATCAGGGCTACTGAAACCTGTTTTTTTTTGATAATATCTGAGAACAATTGCAACTGGAAGAAGACAGTCACATTTCCCAAACAATGTCTTGAGAATTCCAGCCTGAGCCAGAGATTGTTTCACTGGTGCAAGCGCTATTTACCATTAAATGTATCAGAGAAAAATTTCTGCATTCTACTCTAGAAATAGACTGTATTTCATGCATGACATGCTGAAAAAAGCATTGCCTACATAAAAATATCCAGGTCACAATTTAAATGATAAGTAGGGGTCCTGAAAAGATTTAAAGGCAACGTGTAAATTTTAATAAGCTATTTTTAACATATTGTCTATTTAATTCAGACTGGATTTTATTTTGAATCAGTGGTGTACCAATGTCTTATTCATATGATCCGAAGCTGAGGGCTGGCTAATATTCTTATTCAATGAGGGAACAAACCCTGCCATTTCTTCCCTTAGTACATGTTCAGGGACATCGTTTTTGTAGATTTGATGAAGCTGTCAAGGTTTTTTTTCCCCCTGTTTGATGCCAATGTTGCTGTCAAGTTAAGCTGATAAAAGCAGTGGATACAGCTGCTTTTGGGTGTACCTTAATGCTGTGATCAAAAAATTGTGCTCAGGGAGCAGTTAGAACGTGGAACACAATATCATTGGAAGTGGTTGAAACAAATAGTCTAGATGCATTCAGAAGGAACCTAGATGAGTACATGAGAGGACAGGGAATAGGAAGCTATAATGAAAGCCTGAGGTTGGTGAAATTGAATGTGAGGGAGCTTGCATGAAATATATCATCACTACAGAACAGTGTGATTGAGAGCCCCATTTCAGCTCTGCATATTCAATGTAAAAATGGAGGCAATTTTGTCTTGAAACTTGCAGAGCTGGTAAACCTCCAGGATACTCAGTATGGCTATCAATCTAGGATGTGGGTAGTGCAGCTAGTGGAGCTGCCGTCTCATAACTCCAGTGACCTAGGTTCAGTCCTGACCTCTGGTGCTGCCTGTGTGGAATTTCCATGTCGTTCCCCTCCACCCCCCATAACTGTTTGGGTTTAGTTGGGTTCTATGACTTACTCTTGCCTCTTTAGGATGCAAGAGCATAAGTGGCTACTGCAAATTGCTTGCGTGCGAATGAGTGGTGGAATTTGGGGTGTTATGGTAGTGTAGTGGTTAGCACGACACGATTACAGCTTGGGCCGTCGGCGTCCAGAGTTAATTTCTGGTGTCCTCTCTACAAAGGTTTGTACATTCTTCCTGTGTGCGTGTGGGTTTCCTCCTGGTGCTCCAGTTACCTCCTGAAGTCCAAAGGTGTACTGGTTTGTCGGTTACTTGGTGATTGGCCGGTGGTGTAGTGGCATCCACACTGGACTTTGGGCTGAGTGGTCTTGGGTTCGAATCCGACTGGCTCCTGGCAAGCTTTCCATCCATGATGGGTTGTGCATCGAGCTAGCAAATCAGCCTCTTAAAATCGGACAAATGCTAAAGTAACGGTTAAGGTTGCGGCCTGATGCACCAGTGAGCTGTGGGAGGATATACAGTATTTATAAGTTGTCTAGTGATTAAGCTAGGGCTAATTTGGTGGGTTGCTGGGAGGCACAGCTCATTGGGCCATAAGGGCCTACCTACTATGTATCTCTATTTGCATCTCTATTTTGATTTAAAAATAAAATATAAATATAAAATTTGGTGGAGGTTGATAGAATCATAATATGGATACTAGGGGAATAAAATAGGATTAGTTTAGGATCAGTGCAAGTGTGTGCCTGATAGTCAGTGCAGACTGAAGGATCTTCTTTTCCCTGTGTTTCGTGCAAAGCCTAATTTTGAGAAAGGAGTTGAACATTGAACAGGAATGGGGGTTTACTAAGCAGCTACTTCTGGATCCTGTTACTGCTTTTTCCTTGCACTGTCTCCATAAAATAGCCTGGATAACATGCAAAACAATATTTTTCACTCCACCTCAGTACATGTGACAGGAATAGAACATTACAGTACAGAAACAGGCCTTTTGGCCCTTCTTGGCTGTGCCGAACCATTTTTCTGCCTAGTTCCACAGACCTGCACCTGGGCCATATCCCTCCATACCCCTCTAATCCATGTACCAGTCCAAGTTTTTCTTAAATGTTAAAAGTGAGCCTGCATTTACCAGGCATCTCATTCCACACCCACCACTCTCTGTGTGAAGAAGCCGCACCCCATGTTCCCTTTAAACTTTTTCCCCTTCACTCTTAACCCATGACCTCTGGTTTTGTTCTCCCCTAGCCTCAGTGGAAAAAGCCTGCTTGCATTCACTCTATCTATACCCATCATAATTTTACATACCCATATCAAGTCTCCCCTCATTCTCCTACGCTCCAGGGAATAAAGTCCTAACCTATTCAACCTTTCTCTGTAACTCAGTTTCTCAAGTCCTGGCAACATGCTTGTAAACCTTCTCTGCATTCTTTCAACCTTATTAATATCCTTCCTGTAATTCGGTGACCAAAACAGCACACAATACTCCAAATTTAGCCTCACCAATGTCTTATACAACCTCACCATAACATTCCAATTCTTACAGTCAATACTTTGATTTATAAAGGCCAATATACTAAAAGCTCTCTTTACAACCTTATCTACCTGTGAATAAACCAGCTACCAGATTATTGTCATTTAAACTATAGACAAGAAAGTATTAAGGACATGTGTTTAGAAGTGTTACTTTACCTTCTAACTGACTAACAGTAAAATGATTGAGTTATGTTTCATCTGCAGTGGACTTGTAGACACTCGTTTATTGCTCTGGTCACATTTGAGCAAGGCAGAGTCCTTTAATCCTGTTGCCTTTCTTTGTCCTACTCTTCCCGTCAGGTACTCCACTCCAGTATCAGGTAGGTAAATATGAACACTCCCCCACTAAGTCCCATCCTGAGATGTGCTGCTGTGTATCAGCCATCCTTCTGCGCACCTTAGGTGAAGGAAAGACTGCAGGAAGACAGGAGTCTACCTTGCTCAGATGCACCAAAAGATTTGCATCTAACCAGCATTTTAATGTTCAACCTGGTTTTAACATCTCCAGCATTTCCACAATTAAGATCAAAGTGGTGAAGTAGAACAGAATTTTCAAATGGTGATGCACCATCAATAACTCACTCTGAGACGTAAGGCGAGATATCGGCTTTTATTGACTGGAAGAAAGAACCAGCAGTGAGTGACCACCATACTACATCCTGGAGACTGAGAGGCCGGGCTCAGGCCTTGATCGCCTTTATACCGGGGTCAGTGGGAGGAGCCACAGGAGCAGTCAGCAGGGGGTGTGTCCAGACAGGTTCACCACAAATGGGGCATGTCATATATGAACATGGCAATTGTAACTATATTCCCCCTTCCATTCCAGTCCTCAAGGAAGGTCTCCTCCCGAAATGTCGACTGTTTATTCATTTCCATAGATGCTGCCTGACTTGCTGATTTCCTCCAGTGTTTTCTGTGTGTTGCTTTGAATTTCCAATATCTGTAACCTTCCTCTTGTATATAGCAGGCAGGAAGTTATATTTTCAAACTGAGCAGCCATTCTTTCAGATAAAATACTATTGGGTTTTGTTGAAGATACAAATCAGTTTAAGTTATGAAGGTTATTATTTTCCTTTGTTCTTTTTACAGTTCTGTAATTCAAAATGTGCTTAATACATAGCAAAACATACATTAAAATAGAATTCATGTACATTGTGGAATGGCATCAACTTTAGATTTTTGGGTATTCACTTGACTGAAGCTCAATATAGTGATTTCTCTTTGGAGTCTTCTGTGGAACTTTGCAGTTCAGTTATGGAGAGAATTGAGGAGAAGACTCGGTGCATGATGTTGCCTAAAATTACAAAGGTCGATTAGTTGTGATACTTTATGTCCTTATCTCTTATTGTCAACTTTGATCAAAATACGCTTGAGAAATAATTTGCATATGCTGCTGTGAGCAGATAGGAGGAATTATGAGCCTCGAAGAAGCACTGCATTGCTGTATCTGCATCAATAAATCAGGTCAGTTTTGGCACCCGAGTGGAATTTCTGAATTTCAACTCATTTTACTGCACTGGATTACTTGCAGAAAAAAAGGTTTGAATAATGGCCGTACTCAGCCGTTCTGTTCGGCTTTCAGTATTCTGACACCGAAGAGTTGTCCAGCTGATTTGAGTTGGAGGTCTCACACCTCTGACCAGCTACTTTCATGTGACAATCAACCGCAAATAATTTCCTTCAAAGAAAATTCTTGGATTGTTGGAATGTAGATAATTTGATGTGATCTTATCAAGGTGTGAAAAATCATAAGGGCATGGATACAGTGAATGCACATTGTTTTTCCTAAGGTAGGGGGACTTCCTTTAAGATGAATGATGGGAGATTTAGCAAGGACCTGAGGGGCAACTTTGTCACACAGAGGGTGGTGATTAGTGGATAGGTGGGTTTTAGCGGGATTTAGGCCAAATGCAGGGAAATGAGACTAACCTGGTGGGCACCATAGTTGGCATGGATGAGTCGGGCCAAAGGGTCTGCTTCCATGTTGCATTACTTTATGACACCAAATTCAAGTTGTTGGTAAAAAGACTTCAAATGTCATGTCAGGGTGTGCAGAAGGGCTTAGGTTTGCCCAGATGTCAGTTATTAAAGAGGGGTCAAATGGTCTTATATTGGGCCAGTTGTTCTGAGTCCCATCGGCACATACGTTGGCTTGGATGATATTCGTGTGGTTCTGACAACTGGTTTTATTCAAGGAGTCCAATACTGAGTATATTGATGAAAGACTCTATGCCTATTTGAGGATGTACCTCTGAGACTAGACCAGCAACTTTGGCTCAGGTTTTCCAGTTCTGCTTGTGACAGTATTTGCCCCATATTTTAGCATAACCCGTATGGAAGCTGTTCAGCCCACCAGTTCCACACCATGTCCCAGGGAGCAATCCCTTAACCCTGCTGCTCCTCTCCCTATTACCCTTACAACTTATCCTGTCACGTAAATTGCCTGTCAACCCCCATTTGATCCGTCATTACTGTCCTCTAAGAGGTACTTTAGAATCACGGAGCACCAAATCAGGTCTTCAGCCCACCATGTCCAAGCCAAACATTGTATGCATCTGCACAGCAGACCTTTGGCGGTCTATGGAAGCTGGATCACCCAGGAAAACCCACCCAGTCCTAAGGACATTGTGTAGGCTCCACCCAGAAAGCACCCGAGGTTAGGACTGAACCTGGGCTCCTTGATTTCTAATGCACCAGTGAAATGCATGGTTGCAGTTTACAATGTTTATCTGTTTAAAGGGGTTTGGCCCAGATGTGAGAGAGAGAAAGAAGGGGAGGCATATGAGGGATGAGGAAACATATAGCTGAGATGCAAGAGACTGCAGATGCTGCAATCTGGAGCAAGAAGCACGCCACAGGAAGAGCTCAGCTGTTCAGGCAATATCTGCGGAAGCAAAGGCATAATCGGCATCTCGGGTCGAGACGCTGCATCAGGACTCGGTATCGAGGAAAGATAGCTGGTATATAAAAGCGAGACGGGTGAGATGGAAGCTGGTTGGTGATGAGGGAGGACAACGGGCAGATGGAAGCTGGTGGGAAGGCAAATGATTTTTGGGAAAGGTGGGGGAGGAATGGAACAAGGCAAAGAGACCCATGGTGAATGGGTGGGAGTAGCAAAGGGACCTGGGGAGTGAGTTACCCAGAAATAGAAAGTTCAATGAAATTGCAGCAAAGTCGAATTTATAGATGACGGACAATGTGCTAATTAAATATCCAGTGATTAGACTATCACTGTGATATAGATTCTTTGTAATTCTATGCATACTTCAGGCAAAACGAGTCCCTTAGAGCATGAATGTAAAGCATTGGTGCAAACTAATTTTCTTAGTGCTATCTTTGCAGATATTAAATGGGAACTCTTCTGCATTCCTAGTGTTGTAATATGCCTTCGTGCATCATGTTTATCCTCCTATACAAAGCTGACCATTTATCTATAAAGAAGGGTCTCCAGAAATAATAGAACCAGTGGACAATGAGCCCTTTATCTGCAGTTAACCTATGAGTACAGATTTGTGAATGATTTTTATTGAACTTGAGAAACAAACGAATACTGGGCATGATGCCACAAACTAACTGGAACATATTTAATTGTTTATTCCTCATTGTGCTGCTGCACGTCATTGGAATTGCTTAGATACTTTGCCAATACGAAGTCAAAACCACATTTTATTCTCCTTGCTTCACTCTTTAGTCCCACAGAGACTTTTACATGAAAAATGGAATGTTTCTAACTCTATAAAACCAGATTTTCAAGTGCACAACCCTTGTAATCAGATCACTGGAGGTTTCTTTTACACAATAATCCTGGATTCTGTGGGGAGGAGCATTTTTTGCTGAATTATTACAGCGTTTTGTCCTTCAATGCCTGTCCCTTACTAGCAGACAAGGAAGGCAATCTCACAGTGACCCTTTTGATTTTGACTGGAGGGAATATGACAGCACAGTCAGGGTTTTAAAATGCATTGGCAAAAAAACAGGTGGTTAAACAACATATTCCTTGGCATAATTTGCCCTTGCATGAGCAACACACATTCATACACATGCGTATGTATGTCCATTTACAAATGCACATGCTTGCAATAGCTTTGTGTTGTTTTTATCTTGGGGAAATAACTAGAATTGTCAAAGGTCAAGTGGGGAAGGGGTTTACAGGGACATCCCTGTAGCTATTAATGTTGTTCTCGTCACAGACAGCATGACCTTAAAGTTCTCCAATTCAGTTGCAATGTAATTTTGGTGCTGAAAGAGAGGTTCTTCTTATTCATTTCCCATGATTCTCCTTCAGAACGAACCCACTGGCAGGATGCAGCAAATCATGCACCATTACAAGTTGACCCCTTTGAGAACCAAGTCCATATCTACAAATAAGCTGGCTGCCATACTGTTTCAGATTTCTGAGTATTGAATTGTTCTAGTGTTGTGCAGATCCATGTTCTCTCAAATCCTCTCAGCAAACTCGGCAGAATCACAGGATGGTTACTGAATGGTTGGAGACCATTTGGACATTTAAGTCTGTGCTGGACGTTGATAAGAGCAATCGCGTTAATCCTACCCCACAAAAACCCTGCAAAGTTGTTTCTTTTGGACACTTGTCCAGTTGCATTTTGAACGAAACTGGTAGTGCATTGCAAACCCGAACCACTTGAAATTAAAAGTTCTTCCTCTTATCACTTTTTCCAAAGCCTTCATTCTGGGTCTATCCTTTGCTTTGTGACCCTTCAGCAAAATTGAACATTTGGTCTCCATCCATTTTGTCTCTGACCTTGGTGCCTCTATTGGATTCCCTTCCAACCTATATTTCAAGGGGAACACAATCCCAGTTCTCTAGCCTATCCACATAACGTCTACCTATGGGTGATTTGCTCAGGCAATTTATGCCTGAAACAACTCTTGTATCATTCTTGCTGAAGGGCTGGGTGGCTTTTAATAATTTGCCTGAGGATTACAAGTTAATAGAGACTAGAGCTCAGCATTTGGAGCATTTCCACTCTCAGCCCTCAATTATTATGCCTGGGCTGCATTAAGACTGAAGTTCTTCCTCCTTACCTCATCTAGACCTTTGGAGGAAGGAATCAGGCCTTGCTTTTCTAAGCAAAAAGTGTTGTGCAGTTGATGAAGGTTCATATATATTTTTGAAAGGGCATGACAGATAGTTAAGCTGAACAACATCTGGTAACCTTTAGTGCGTGAAAGTTAGTTGAATTGTTAAAATCATCCGGGTATTTAAGAAATGTTAAGATAGTAATCGACAAAATTACATGCTCCCCCAGCTCAAAGTATAAGAAGCAAAGAATAAAGTTATTTCCAAAGGTTAACTGCAAAATAATAGCTTTATATAGATTTATCCTTTGTCAGTACTGTTACCTTTTATGAGTTTTTTTGTTCTTTTTCACCTATATTTAAAAAAAAATGCTTGATACCCATAGCACACAAAGGTGTCAAGCGCTCTGAAACTTTGTGAAATCCGGAAGAAGATCCTTCTGAGACATACATGTTCATTCAAGGACTGACTTTCAATTTTCTACTAGAATTTGGTTAGGTATGAGAGTCTGCGAAAATGTTATGTTCCCTCAAGCTTGATTTGCCATTTGGTAAGATCGTGTCAGAATCAGTCTTAAGCTTAACTACACCTTGCTGTTTGATATGCCCTTCAACTCAAAACACTTGTCTGAACATTTTTGCGTACAGTACTCCAAAGACCGAGGAGCCATTTCCACTTATACTGAAGCTATGCAACAAAGCAGAAAATTGCAGATACTGGATATTTGAATTGAAACAGAAACAAAATGCCAGAGATATCTAGGATGAGACAGCTTCTGCTGAGAGAAACAGAGTTAATGTTTCATATTTTGGACCCTTTATCAGATCTGGAAAAGTGGGGAAAATAAGTCTGTTTGAAGTGCTATTGGGGTTTAGCTGTCCTGGGAGGAGAGACCCAAGAGGTTGCCTTTGACAAGATGAAAACCAAATCAGGTGACACAATTACTTCAGTGCTATATAAGAAAAGGAAATTAAAATGCTTCTTAATCACAGCTAAACTCTCTGGAAAGGATGTGAGCAGCAGATTTAAGTTTGTAAGGGAGAACTGTAACTTTGTTGGAACTGTGGAATTCAGAACACAACAAATGCTGGGAATCTGAAATAAAAGAGAATAAAAGCTAAGGAGATCAGTAGCACCCGTGGAAAGATAAAATTGTATTAACGTTTTAGGTGGATAATCTTCCATGATAATCACCAAAGTCTGACACAAACAGGAAAAGTTGGTGGTCTAAAATTGTAGGAGTCAATATTGAGTCTCTCAAATTCTCGATTCCCCAATTGGAATTGGAATTGGTTTATTATTGTCACATGTACTGAGGTACAGTGAAAAGCTTATCTTGCATAATATTCATACAGATTAGTCAACTAAGCATTGCATTGCATTGAAGTGATGAGACAAAACAATAACAGAATGCAGAATGGAGTGTAATAGCTGCAGAAAAAATGCAGTGCAGGGTAAGGGTACAATAAGATACAAGATCAAAATTAGACAGATGCCAGGTCAAGAGTCCATTTATCTTACTAGGAAGCCATTTAATAGGTTGATAACAGCAAGCAGAAGCTGTCCTTGGGCCTGGTGGTAGGTGCTTTCAGACTTTTGTACCTTTTGCCCAATGGGAGAGAGTAGAAGAGGGAATGTCTGGGGTGGGTTGGGTCTTTGATTATGCTGGCTGCTTTCTTGAGGCAGCAAGAAGTGTAGACTGAGTCTATGGAGGTGAGGCTAGTTTTTGCGGTGTGCTGAGCTGCATTCACAACTCTGCAGTTTCTAAAGGTCATGCACAGAGCAGTTGCCACACCAAACCATGTTGCAGCCAGATTGGAAGTTTTCTATGGTGCATCCTTAAAAATTCATAAGAGTAAATGGGGACATGCCAAATTTCTTTAGCCTCCTGAGGAAGTTGAGCTATTGGTGAATTTTCCTCTCAATATCCACTGCTTCAAGTAGCCTCAATATTTTACACCTAAGTAAGGTGACATGCATTCTCCTGGAAGTCCAATTTAAAGAAAGTGGTCAACAATTGTAAGTGGTATATTAAGTTCAATTTAGGATGTGATTATGCAAGGCAACTTAGACTAAACCTTGATGGGTATTCATTGAACATGTCACATTACTTGGTAATTGCATAATTGGAAAAAATCTATATGAAGTTGCTTATTTCTTGTAGAATTACATATTCATGTTTCATACAGTATTGATTGAAGCAACAATTTCCAATCACATAATCAAATCATAGAGACTTCTTAAAATAACAAAATGTTGGAAACAAGTTTGTGTGAATTAGTGATTGTGATTTCCTGAGCATTTCCAAAAATAAATGCAAATAATTCATATCAACGATTGTTTAAAAATACACAGTCATACAGTATAATTTGAATCAACTTGATAAAACCTTGCTGCTGAACCTGTCATTATCAAATTGAAGTGCTGATTAATTCATTCAGTTTATTAAATATGCTACACTGATGACTCAGCTGGTTAAGAAAAAAATTGACTTTTTCATCTGTCACACTATTCATATTCTCAGCTATTGTTACAATAGCTAATTTATGCAAAGCCTAACCCCACAACTAGCAGGTATCAGTTTTAGTGGGGACTTACATTGATGTAGAGATAATGGGATCACTTCTGTACTTCCAGAAGAGGAACCATCAGAATTGTTTGAAGTTGATACATATGCCTGGTTAGAAAGCTGATCTTTGCCCTGGTGGAAGAGCTGCACTTGAATTAATCACAGATTTGATAGGACAGAGAGTAGGAGAGGTGGGGTGCAGAAATTTACCCAGAAATTACATTCCAGAAATTCACGTTGGCGATTCATCTTTGCAGAATCAGATGAGTAATGATCTAATTACAACCATATACATAACTAGAGATCTCTCTCTTCCTGTCTCTCCCCTCTCTTCCTCCCTCCCCCCTCTCCACCCTCTCCCACCCCCTCTTTTCCCCCTCCCCTTCCACCCCCTCTCACCTTCCCTCTCCTCCTACCTCCACCTTCCCACCTCTTCCCCTCACATCCCCTCTCATCCCCTCTCCCCCATCTCTGCCCCTCTCTCTCCCCCTCTCCCTCTCCCATTCCTCCCCCTCTCTTTTCCCCCTCCTCTCTCTATCCCCCACCCACATTTGTACAGCCTGTCCTGTTGTGCATGACACACAGCTTTGCTTATAGTAACACATAAGAGGCATAATCTACTTCTAAATGGAATGTTAATCACAGATATTCCCTTTTCTCTAACAATCCATCTCCCAGCTTCTCTGAATATTGCCTTGCTTTTTTTAATTTTCCAATTTGGATGAAGGGCCCTGGACGTAAAACAAACTCAGGTTTTCTTTATCAAACAAGAGACAATCTGCAGATGCTGGAAATCAAAGTAATACACACAAAATGCTTGAGGAACTCAGCAGACCAGGCAGCATCTATGGAAAAGAGTAAACAGTCGACATTTTGGGCCGAGACCCTTCATGGGGGCAGCGTGGTAGCATAGTGATTAGCACAACTCTTTATAGTACCAGTGACCAGAGTTCAATCCCCACCACTGCCTGTAAGGAATTTATACATTCTCCTCGTGACTGTGTGGATGCTCCAGTTTCCTCCCACAGTCCAAAGATGTACCCGTTGGAAGGTTAATTGGTCATTGTGAATTGCCATGTGATTAGACTAGGATTAAATTGGGGGATTGCTGGGTTGAAAGCTTGGAAGGACCTATTCTACACTATATCTCAATAAATAAGTAAATCAGGACTCAAGTTTTCTTTTCACTGACACTAATTGACCTGTTGAGTGTTTCTGGCATGTTCTTTTTTTTCAATTTCAAGTTTCCAATGACATTTTATTTTCATTTTCTGTTACTTTTTTTTATCTCTTAATACTTTTTAGATCATGGAACTTCTTTGCCAGGGCTCATTAATAACACTTACTCTTCTTGGTCTGGCTCATACCACTGCAAATTGATATATGAAAGATCTCTTGTAGAGCTTTATGGAAATATACACATTTATTTCTGTATTTCTATTGTGGAGGCACAGCTTGTGTTAGCTTAATATGAACCCTGTGCTCTATTTGTCCTGGAGCAGTTTTTCTTATATCCATGTTGTTTTGAATTTCCATTATTTGGATAACTCAGAGCAAGAAATCCTTGAATTGCACAAGGAACCTGTGACACTTTTGAATATGACCTCTGAAGCCAGATTATTTTATGCACACCGTGATCAAACTGTTGGGTGCATTAAATACGGTATGCTAAAAGCAAAACCATGTAAGAGCAGGAAATCTGGAATACAAACCAAAAATACTGGGAATGCCTTGGCAGGCCTTGGAACATCTGAGCAAAAGGCAATAAAGTTGTGCCTTCAGATCATTGACCTCGGATCAAAAACAGGCCTTTGGATATGCATCCTGCTAATAGCATGCCAGATTTTGGTTCGGTTGCAGAGTAAGAAAGTTGGGATTGAAGGGTTAGATGTAATTGGAAGAGTTATGGAGAAGATCATTTGAAGGTTGGAGCCATTAGGGAAAAATTTCAAAGAAAGGATTAAGACATTGAATTGAGTTGATAGAAAGTTTGGGAGGAGGTTGGTGAAGATGAGAACATGAGGAAATAAGTGGGAAGAGAAAACTGCATGAGAAATTGGCTAGGTGGTACTGTGAAGACCAGACAATGAGAGAAGTACAAATTGGAGAACTGGAGAAATGTTCGGGTCAAGGGATGGTGAGTAGTGACGATGACATTGGAAACCTGATCACACTTTCTAAGAGCTTGTGCCAATTTGTCCCATAGGAACTGGCACAGCAGAAATTTTTCCTTGTCTTTTGTTCGGGATCATTCTGGTGTTAGGAGGTTTTGGATAGCACAGTTGTGAATAAACTAAAATGAGAACCAGTCTTCAAGAAGTAAAACCTGTACACAATTTAACTTCCAGCTGATACTTTGTGGCTAGTGAAACCAATCAGTAGTTCTGTCCAATTCAAACTGCATGGGGGAAGACAATAGATGACCGTTCCTGTCATTGTTACTGATATATCCCTGCAACTTAAGGCACAGTTCAGGACACATCTGTTTTGCCACTTAACCTTGTGGTTAGTTGTATGTTTATAGAGCCATCCTTCAGCATTGTAACAAAAGTGGCATATTTTGTATTTTTTGTATTTTGTATTTTTGTATTTTGTATTTTGTATTTTTGTATTTGTATTTTTGTATTTTGTATTTTTGTATTTTGGCATTTGTCCTTGGGTCTTTGGAACAGACACTGGTATTGAATATTGGATACCAAAGAGGTTCTGCTAGTTGGGAAGTATAAAACATCCTGACAGGAGAATGCAATTCTCTTGGATTCTCCTGGGCTCTCACTTGGATGTTAGCTGTATGAATAAAGACTTCTTATTTCCCAGCTACAGCTTCCGTGTGGCTTGATTTTAGTCATAACAATCAATATAAACAATATCCACAGGAAATTAATTCTCATCAGAGCTGTAAGATCTTTGTCCCTGGGAATTTAATCTGCAATAGTTTATTATTTTTAATGTTCTTTATGTGCTGCTACTGATGTGCATCGACATGAAAAGCATCACGTCTTTTTGGCATGGTTTCTCTGGCGATTTTCTACAATTCGGCTGAAGTAAGCAACTTTGTTTGAAGAATATGTCTTTATTTAGTGGGAAGAAGAAAGTCCAAGGCTGCTTTTACCTGATGTAACCACACCAAGTTAACTTGCAGAAATATTTTAAGTTTTAATTCCACCTAAACAGCCACTCTCAGACAGGAAATGAACTTTATCAAGATTGATGCCTTAGTTTAGATTTAAGTTATTGGAGAGATTGAGGAACAAGAAGGATTTTAAAAACAAAATTCTTCCTATCCAATTTGTCTTTCCCCACACTTCCTTTGGCGTCTTACACTTTGAATTGAATACTTGCCCTGATTTTTTTTATTCTAACTCTGGTTTATTAAAGTATTGCATAATTGTTTGCCTATACACACAGGCTGAAGACACACTGGGTGTTATGCTTTATGCTTCCAATCTGAAACTCCATTGAACATCTATGAGCTAGCCAACACCACTGATCATGGTCCAGCCTTGTATATCCCAGATCCAAACTAAGAGTCATTGTCTCCATAACTTGAAATGTTCCAGCCTTGTTCAATATTGCTCAAGCTTAATTTTCTGGGCTGCACTGAATCTCTGTGCCTGCTGTTAACTGTGTAGCAGAAGTTCAGACCATACGATTTCCTGCCAGGGAATATAATGCAGTTGAATCATTTATGAAATCACAATGCAAATTTGCCCTACTTCTCTTTCACCAGTTTGACAAGCATGTGGATCTGTGTGTGTATGGCTGTGCATGTGTGTGTACTGCATACACATTAATACAGTCATTTCATAGGCAGCAAATGTTAATTACTTTACATTTGACGTAAATTAGCAGTTCAATTTGCTGATAACATTTTGCCACTAATCCCTGCAATTTTATTTGAGAGAAGGAAATTGTGTTGCCAAATTAACACTGATTAAACAACCATCTAAGAAATGAGTGATTTATCTCTCCTGACCAGAGCATGCTTTCCACAACATGTATTACAACCTCCTGTTAGCAGGTTGATAACCATATTATAGAAGGCTGACAGTGTTGGGTTGTCTGGCAATGCTGAAACATCCAACTGCTTGTGTGAGCAGCTTGCTTCAGTCGTTTTGTATTGCTGTAATCATTGCTGGCTGCTGGAATAACTGAGCAATTCATACCAATTCACAACAAATTCCTATTACTTTGGGTGAAATTACTCAAAATGGCAGCAAGTCACAATTAGTAAATGTTGAAAGCTGATCTTCTACATAGATAGAACATTCAGAGCAATGGTTCCACTGTTAATGTAGTTAAAATAAACTAATACATTTCCAAATCTGTCAGATTGCACACTGTCATTACATGTCCAGCACAACCTACATGATACATTTATCTTTATTACTCTACAATATTTATGAATCACTTGCAAGGGCAGCATTTCATTGTCCATTCCTTATTGCCCTTTGAAGGTGGTGTATTTGCGAATTGTACTCTGTACTATTAAATAGGGTGGTTGCAATGCAGACCTATCAACAATAAAGGTGATCAGTTTTGTCAAGGCAGGTTCATACAGTGACCTGGATGGTAAATTGAGGTATTCTCAGCTCCCTGCTGGCCCTATCCTCTTACAGCTAAAGCTTATGGTTTGAAAACTGTTGAGGCATCCTTGCTGTGGTGCTTTTTGTCAGTTGTACACACTATAACCATGGTTGGCTGAAGGTGAAGGGAGAGAATATTTGAGTTGGCAGATGGGGTGCCAATCAAGTTGGATCATTTTATGCAACAAATCTGTATTTCAGCATGGTTGCTAAGTTTTAGTGAGCAGCAAAGAGAGATTTATCAGGACCAATAGGTTCAATTAGGAATTAGCTAACTAACTAGGTTTTTAAATTTCTAACTGGCTTTTACAGTAATAAACAACTTGTACTTATATAATGCCTCATCCCCACCATATCAAAGGGATTTTGCTCTGTGGGGGAATATGACAACAATGTTAAGTACAGTAACATTCAGCAAATTGTAAATGGAGTGAATGAGCATTTGCAAAATCTTGATGGTGGTAATACCTGTTTGAGGACAGGTGTAAGTGGAGTTGTCGAGGAAGTTCACCCAAATAGCACAATCGTATATATTATATTCACTTGAACATGCAGCTAAGGCTTCAATGTTATGCCTCATTTGTAAGATGTTCCCTCTGAAAATGCATTCTTTTCTCCTTCTTGCATTTGACTCTTTGCCCAAGTGCAGGAATAATAGTGCTCCCAGTTTGCAGCAGGATGGCTATTAACAGTCTTGTTTACAACTTTATCATTAGAAAACTGAGCAAAAGGAGCATCAAAACAGGATGACCAGTGTTTTTTTTTGAACAGTTTGATTCAGACATCTTTTGTATTATTGAACTGAGAAGTGGAGCTTGCTGAATGTGAATATCAATAGAATATCCTATGGTAGTAATGACAGATGTTACCTTAAACTCTCATGCCAAGTAACTTTGTAAGAAAGTGAGGTAGGAATAAAATGCTCACTTAATTATTTTCCAGCTCGGCGTTCATAATATATTCAGCTTCCTGAAGGTCAATTCAGTCTGGTAAATGTTTTATGAATAATGTGTTACTTCTTACATTGAACTGGATTTTAAGTTGGGTCACCACTGTAGGACCAAGGAAAAAACAAACTGGAAGTGGGAAGTATTTCACAGATTTAAAAAAACCTCTTTTTGAAGAGCAATCAAGTTGGGAATCATAAACTTAAAACTGGAGCCAATGGAGATGCACTTGTATGCTGTAGTGGTTAGAACACTGGCTTCCAAAGAAGAAAATGCTGGATGCGCAATAATTTGCAGCCCCAGTTATCTGAAGTAGTAGGAACCTAACCCAGCAATCTTTATGGAAGCAATAAAAACTCAAAAATATTGTGATGACCCAATCTTTTGGAACAATTTTAAACTTGCTATTAAAATTGTCCATGGATCTTCCCCATTGACATTCCCAACTGGCAGCAGAATTGACTATTTTTGCTGCCTTCTTACAGGCAAAGAGGACACATCTATAACAGATTGGTATTATCTGAAGAATAAAGGTACACCAGTATTTCAGTATTTGGTGTTATTTTCTGTTTGTGAAATCTCATATCATTCATCAATTTAATATATATGTGTCCATGCTGAAATTGTTACTTGATGTCACAGAGTCATAGAGCACTACAGCACAGAAGTAGGCACTTTGGCCCATCTGGTCCATACCAAAATGTTATTTTGCCTAATCCCATTGACCCCACCTGGACAATAGCCCACCATACTCATCCCATCCATGCACCTATCCAAATTTCTCTTAACTGTTGCAATCAATCTCACATCCTCCACTTTCAATGGCAGCTCGTTTCACACTCTCACCATCCTCTGAGTGAGGAAGTTTCCCCCTCAGCTTCCCCCGAAATATTTCAATTTTTTCATCCTTGACCAATGACTACTAGCTGTAGTCTCGCCCGACCTGAGTGGAAAAAAACCTGCTTTCATTCACCTTATCTATACTCCTCATAATTTTGTATACCTTGATCAAATCTACCCTCATTCTCCCCCGCTCCATGGAATGAAGATACTAACCTATTCAACCTTTACCTGTAACTCAGATCCTCAAGTACTGTGAATATCCTCACTGTTCACAAATTAAGTACTGTAACAGATTATGGCTTCTGTCCAAAAACTTCTAATTCAGTCTGCCTCTGTGTATGAAGAAATATTATTTCAACTTTTTTTCCTATTTCAGCTTATTGATGTTTTTGAGAAATGTCCTTTGTGATCCATCCTTCAGAGTCCACTGATGTTTGATTAACTTGACTATTGACACAACTAAGATAAACCACAGTCAATGACACAAAGACATCAACACTCTAAAGGTGTTTTCTGTTAAGTTAGCTGAAAAAATATATGAATTTGCACATTAATATTGTGCTTTCTAATTTGGTAGCAACAGAGACTGGAATCTAAATCTTTCTGTAAGGTACTAATATAGTACAATCTATAGCAGCTCTCTTCAAATCTCTCCCCTAAACCTCACAGCTTCAAATAAGCGTATTTCTTTTGTTTTCATTCATTGAAGTACATTTAAAACTCTAGGTGTCTGATGTTGTCTTTTTGCTTCTGCCTAGCAGATTGAGTCTTAATCCACCCTATCTGAAATATTATTTGCTTTATGTAAACTGAGAGGAATGACATGAGGATTTTCAGTGAACCCAGTGTGGTGGATAATTAATGATAGAATATGATGTAGATTTGCCTATAATTGACAGGCTATGATAGTAGTAAATCCAAGAAAAACAACCATGCACGAGTCCAATAGAGTATTGACTGGAGTAATAGTTTTCCTTCGGTAATTCTTGAACTAAATACCTTTTGAACAATAGGATTTGTTTTGTTTGTTGAGTGGGAGATTTAATATTGCCATGTCTGTATAATCTTTTTGCTTGTATTGCAAATCCAACACTGACAAAAAAATTGACAGACAAAAAAATAAGAAACACCACCAAAGGAAGTTAAATAATTGCTACATTTTCAGCAAACCATGTAAATTATGCAGAAGAGATGAATGCCACTTTGGCAGTGAGTTAAATGAGTGAAAATGTTGGGGATAATATCATTACTTTCTGGTGAATGGATGACCATAGACATAGCAAATATTTGAGGGTTGTACACCTTATCTAACTTAAGCCATGTCCATTATGGAATATTTCACAACAAAAGATTTGTCTGGATTTTGCCACCCATTAATGGCATTCAGGCAATATTAATTGCCAGTTGCTTCTTTTTTGTGGGTATCTTGTGTACTTAATAATGTGGCCACTGAGCCTGTGCTCGAAGTCTGCTGCTGCTGTCGCCCATCCACTTCAAGGTTCGATGTATTGCGCATTTGGAGCTGCTCTTCTGCACACTACTGTTGTAACGCATGGTTATTTGAGTTATTGTCGCCTTCCTGTCAGCTTGAACCAGTCTGACAATTCTCCTCAGACCTCTCTCATTAACGAGGAGTTTCCACCCACAGAACTTCCGCCCACTGGATATTTTTTTCTCTATAAACTCTGGAGCATGTTGTGCGTGAAAGTCACAGGAGATAAGCAGCTTCGGAGATGTTGAAACTACCTTGTCTGGCATTGAACGATCAATCCCATGGTCAAAGTCACTTAGATCACATCTATTCCCCTTTTGAATGTTTGATCTGAACAACAACTGAACCACTGGGCCAAGTATGTATGCCTTTATGCATTGAGTTGCTGCAACATGATTGATTAGGTATTTGCATTAATCAGCAGGTGTACAGATTCAAGAATCAAGAGTGGCCACTGAGTGTGAAGTGATGTTATTGATCACTGCAGTCACTTCTTAGTAGTCCAAACAAGCAAATTATCTTCTTACTTAGCTTGCTGAATAGATAACATCTGTCCAAATTTTTAAATCGGCAATCCTGAAGGAGTAATGAAGAGATTTTGTCTTGCCTAAAATGAACACACCTCTTATTTTTATCATTTATATTCTCTAAAATAATGTAAGTCTATTAAACTGCTGTGAAAAATGAATGACTGCAATGTTGGCAGTCTTGCGATTTTGGTAAGTGATCTGTGCTACATGTAGAAATGGGGGTGATAAACTCATTTCCACGTTTCTCTTCTTGAGATAATTATCAACTTAAGCAAGTGCAAGATTTTTTTAGAAGCTATTTTCTCCCCATTTCTGGGTCTCCCAACATTGAAGGATTTTTTGAATCCATCCAGCTTTTATAGAATTCCTGTGAGGTTCTGCACATAAGCACTGCTCTTCATCCACTTCAGATAATTTATTTCTGACTACTCCATTCCCATAAGGAGATGGCAAGAATCGTTGGCATTTATTTAAGGTCCAGGTAGAACTTGAAACATTTTCATACAATGCCCTGCCTTTCTGACTGTTTTTTTGTGAGCAATGTAAAGAGCTGATATTTTCAGCAGCACTGTTACAACTGGCAGAGTGGTCCAGTGATGAATGTAGAGTTCTCACATGAAAATGCAGTGATGAGTGTCATTATACTCTGAAAGAATGAATTGAACAGCTAATGAAAGAAGAATGAAATGGTTTACCTGAGAGGGAGCCATTAAATGGAATGAAAACTTTATTTTTTATCATCCTCTGACAGTATATTCAGTAATTGCATCTTGAAGGAGTGAATAAATAAATGTATTTGTCCATTTAACAGATTAGGAGACACTCGATCTGATTTCCCTTTTGTTGCTTGTACAGCTAAAAGCATTCCAGTAGACAGCTGTAGTAAACCAGAAGAATATGGGAATCAATTGTGGAATTGTTTTGACTCCTTAGCTTGATTTTCATTGTTCAAAGCAACTTGGTGTTATTCGATATGTCATATATGCTTATTGCTTACATTGCTATTCACCTCCCAGAATCTAGGCTCAAGCTGATCAGTGTTAGTTGAAATGACCCTTGTGTCTAAACTTGATTGACCTTCCTATCAACTGACTATCTCCAGTCTTAACCTGTCCTAATGAGTTGAAGCAGTAGGGCACTATCAGAAATGGGTGTGGTCTTTGAATCCCTGCCAATTGTTTTCTGATGCCCAGTAACTTAGACCAGCACCAGGGATTGGCAAAGTGATCGAGAACACAGTTACATTTCCACACCTTTCTAAACTGTAAATACTAATACAAAAAAACAAAACACGTGTGACGTGTGGCCGATCTGCCAACTTTAAAAGGAGGTGAGATGGCCTGGGAAAGCAAGCTTCTCAAATGAAAAGGAAAAGCACAAGGCTGATTTTTCCTTCCCCATCCTAATTCCCACATGAATCACCCACCATGCTTGTCATTGCCTCTCTGGGAAAAGGCCCTTGCTATCCACTCTATCTATGCCTCTTACCATGCCCCAGTCAAGTAATATCTCATCCTCCCTTGCTCCAAAGAGAAGAAACCCCTGCTTGCTCAGGCTTTACACATAAGATAGGCTCACTAATCCAGACAGCATCCTGGTAAATCTCCTCTGCACCCTCTCTAAAGCTTCCACATCCTTCCTATAATAAGTTGACTGAACACAGTACTACAATTTTTTGTCTAACCAGAGTTTTATGGAGCTGCAACATTACCTCATGGCTCCTGAACTCAATCCCCTGATGAATGAAGGCCAACACATCATCCATCTTCTTAACTACTTTATCCACTTGTACTGCAACTTTGAAGGATCTATGTATGTGAACTTCAAGATCCTTCTGTTGCTGCACACTGCAAAGAATCCTGCCATTAACCTTATACTCTACCTTTAAGTTTGACCTTCCAAAGGTTATCACTTTACACGTCTCTGGATTGAACTCTATCTGCCATTTCTCAGTACAGCTCTGTGTCCCATCAATGTCCCATTGTAGCCTACGTCAACTTCCTACATTATTCACAACATCACTAACCTTGGTGTCATTGCCAAACTTGCTAACCCACCCTTTCGATCTGAGTCAGCATGGATTTATGAAGGGGAAATCATACTTGACTAATCTTCTGGAATTTCTTGAGGATGTAACTTTGAAAATGGACAAGGGAGAGCCAGTGGATGTAGTGTACCTAGATTTTCAGAAAGCCTTTGATAAGGTCCCACACAGGACATTAGTAGGCAAAATTAGAGCACATTGTATTGGGGGTAGGGTACTGACATGATAGAAAATTGGTTGGCAGACAGGAAACAGAGTAGGGATTAATGGGTCCCTTTCAGAATTGCAGGCAGTGACTAGTGGGGAACCACAAGGCTCAGTGCTGGGACCACAGCTATTTACAATATACATTAATGATTTAGATGAAGGGATTAAAAGTAACATTAGCAAATTTGCAGATGATGTAAAGCTGGGTGGCAGTGTGAAATGTGAGGAGGATGTTATGAGAATGCAGGGTGACTTGGACAGGTTGGGTGAGTTGGCAGATGCATGGTAGATGCAGTTTAGTGTGGATAAATGTGAGCTTGTCCACTTTGGTGGCAAGAACAGGAAGGCAGATTACCTTCAAGTTAATCAAGTTAGGAAAAGGGGAAGTACAATAAGATCTAGGTATCCTTGTTCATCAGTCACAGCAAGTAAGCATGCAGGTACAGCAGGCAGTGAAGAAAGCTAATGGCATGTTGGCCTTCATAACAAGGGGAGTTGAGATTAGGAGCAAAGAGATCCTTCTGCAGTGGTACAGGGCCCCGGTGAGACCACACCTGGAGTATTGTGTGCAGTTTTGGTCTCCAAATTTGAGGAAGAACATTCTTGCTGTTGAGGAAGTGCAGCATAGGTTCACGGGGTTAATTCCCGGATGGCAGGACTATCATAAGTTGAAAGATTGGAGCAACTGGGCTTGTACACACTGGAATTTAGAAGGATGAGTGGGATCTGATTGAAACATATGAGATTATTAAGGGATTGAACATGCTAGAGCCAGGAAACATGTTTCTGATGATGGGGGTCCAGAACCAAAGGCCACAATTTAAGAATAAGGGGTAGGCCATTTAGAACTAAGTTGAGGAAAAGCTTTTTCACCCAGAAAGTTGTGGATCTGTGGAATGCTCTGCCTCAGAAGGCAGTGGAGGCCATTTCTCTGGATGCTTTCAAGAAAGTGTTACCCGGTAGATAGAGCTCTTAGAGATAGCGGAGTCAAGGGATATGGAGAGAAGGCAGGAACGGGGTACTGATGGTGGATGATCAGCCATGATCACAGTGAATGGTGGTGCTGGCTCGAAGGGGTGAATGGCCTACTCCTGCACCTATTGTCTGTTGTCTTACACTTCCTTATCAAAGTCGTTTATAAAATTCACAAAGAACATGAGTCTTATACTGATAATGACACAAGGGATAATATACTAGCATTGTCCATAACCAGAAGCTGGTGAACAATAGAAAGTGGCCAACAACTGTCAAGAAAGAAAGTCTGGCTATCAGGTAATTTCCACATTTGTGTATGGTTTCGGTCAACATGACCCATTGTTACGAAGCTTGATATCTATACTCTAGCTGCTCAGCTTTTATTGTGTTGATAATTACAGAGTGGCTAGAAGAAAATAAAGGCTGCATGTCTCTTTATATCTTGCCGGAACACGATTTATGAGAAAATTGAACTGCTTTGACACAATATTATTTGGCAACACTGTCTTGGCAGGGCCTTAGCTTGGTTAGCTCATGTGAATCACGTATAAACAATACTCAGTTAGTTCTCACTAGTCGAGTTACTTTTTAATCCTGCCATTAAAGCTCCAATTCATTGATTCACCTAATGAAGGAATGTTTAGAAAAAAAACTGAATTTGACAGCAGTAGGCCATGAAACCTAAGTGGACAGCTCAAAGTACCGGATGAACTTGGTGGATCAAGCAGCATGAATAGAGGGAAAAAGGAAGTCCAGATGAAGGCACTTAACTTGAGGTATCAACTGCCCATTTCCCTCCATAGATGCTGCCTGACCTGCTGAGTTCCTGCAGCACTTGGCATCTGGCTTCAGATTAGCACACCTGCAGTCCCTCTTGCAAAACCAAAAGTGGACAATTGCTACTTGGTCATTTCTGCAAACCTAGAGTGTGACAGCATATTTGGTAAGCTTCAATTTTTCGTGGTCTCTCAATATTTATTTTTGACAGAGCCTGTGGAACAGGTGTGGTGGGGTATATGTTTGAACTACAGCACTATTGAAAAGCAGATGGACTTGATGTCAAACTACTGAAATTTAAATTGATCTTCACTCAGAAGTAATTCATTATGATACTTTAAGTATGAAAGTTTTGTATATTTAGCTTTATAGGAAATGACAGCAACATTAGAGCAATTTAAGTGTAGAATTATCTGATTGGGGATTTGTCAGGTTTATAACCATTGGTGGAATGCTCCTTCTTTCTTAAAAAGAATCCTTTGAAAATATTGCAGTGAATTTGGTATTGTTCGATAACAGTCACAGACTCTTGAAGTACACATGCATGGTGTCATTTTAACAAGTCACACAGATCTGTATTACTTGTTCTGGCAAGCAGACATTCTGATATTGAAAACAGGAAGGGAGTAAAATCAGTTTGATTTCATTTCCTTTAAATTAAGCATTATATGGGGAATAGATTAAAAGGAATTTGTTGATCTACTGTGTACAAACTCCACTGCTTCCCACTTCCACACCTTACCATAATCATCTAGATGTATTGCCTGTTGCCACCTTGGACTTAAAAGTTGTCCTGGTTTGGGAAATGCCAATAGAAATGTGTTATTCAGTGCCTTGTACTATTTTCACACCAGGAAAATAAAGGAACGAGTCTCATGCACACTTAGTAAGCATTGCATTGAGCAATGTAAACTGTAATGTATGGATCTATTTCTTTTAGCACAGACTCCCCTTAGCACTAATTATTGACTGATGACTTACCCATGCACATTGATTTGTTGCTGTCTCTGCAAAGTGAATATGCACATTAATTCTCCTCCCAGTGCATGCCTTTTTTAATTTGATTTGTAGTTGTACAGACACAAGATAAACTGTCCAATCTGTACCTTTAGTGACATTGCAATTTCAACTGTAATTTTGCGGGAATGAATAAGGCAGCTTTGAAGAATTTTAAGATAGTGATTATCGCAGTTATTCTCTTGCCAAGGAGGTTGGTTGGACATCACAGCTACAGAAGTAGATGCTGGAGAGCATCTGAGTCACTGACTTACCAGCACTTTTTTCTATAACAATTGTCTACCCAACTGATTGTGATTCACTGGAATCAAAAGTGTAGAAAGCAAAAAGCTGAGAGATCTGGTGTCTTGGTGAATTAGGACCAGATCCATCCTTGTGTTCTGCAGCACACTAGCTTAGAATAATGAACTTAAGGAAAAATATGCAGGAGCAACAGTGAGAATTTGGCCTTCAGAACCAATTGCACCATCTATTAAGCTATTGGCTAATTTGATTGTAACTTCAAAAATGTTTTCCTGCCTGTTCGCTATTAACATTGACTCCCTTATTGTCCAAAACTTCTGTCAAGGGGGATTATTTTTGAATAGATTGAAAGTTTCTGGTGTTCAGAAAGACTCCAATGTCCTTGTCATGCAAACTGTAGAAAAATAACTTGCAGAGCTAATAAGCAGTTAGAAAAACCAAGGTATGTTGCCCATCATTGTAGGAACATTTTAGCATATTTCATGACATATGCCAGTGATATTAAACCTGATTCTGATTCTGAAAGGTGTGATTTCTTGCTCTAGCCATGAGTAATTAGTGCATGGGTCCTGGTCTAAAGTTCTTATATAGGCAAGATACATAGCATTTAAAGATGACCCCTCTTTTTAATGTTTACTCTCCTTTTGACGTCATGTTGCCCATTTTGGAATTGGAATTGTTTTGCTATTGTGACATGTACCAAGGTGCTTTGAAAATCTTGTCTTGCAGACAGTTCATACAGATCATTCAACAGTGCAGTCTTATAGCGACATGATAAGTGTATGCCAATTGATGTTGTGTTAATCCAGTGTTCTTTTGACACACGAGCAATTTAGTGTCACATGATGTGCTGTGCAAGCGAGATCCCAATAATATTATGTGATTGTTTTTAATGCTTCAGTTTAATTGCATGGTACATTAAACAAAAAGCTTTAGCTTCAATTTCTAGATATCTGTCAGGTGATCAGGGGAGTATAGGTGGCATATGGGAGAACTAATATTTGAAAAAAGTTCCTATAATATAATAACCACAGAGCTCAGTCCAACAATTAGTCACATACGACAAATGTAAAAGAAAGTGATGAAATTTTTTTAAAAGTTCCCTGAATTTTTCTGTATTTCTTAGTTTATTTTGTTGCATTTCTCGATGGGACTAGATCACAGTTGGCAGGAACAACAGTTCCAGATGTTTCCATTGATCAGTCACATTTGGAAATAGTTGGGGGAAAAAAAGCTTTTTTTTACAATATTAAACACCCATGATACTGCTATTCATTAACACTTGAATGAAAGGAAGCTGAAGCACTAACTTGCAGTCCAGAGTTCTATAACTTAGGAAGTTTATTTCATGTTTTTGACATTGCTCTCACATCTTATAGATTCTGTGCCAATGGAGTTGTTACTTTTGTTAAAGATGGAAAGGAAAAAAAAATCTCCAAGGATGATTATGTAAGTGGAAGATGATGCACATGTAATATGTAAACTAAGGGTCATGATTCACAGTAGATACAAGCTGTGGTGTCAATGCTGAGCAACATTGAGCAAATTAGAAAATGTGTGTTAAAAAGGCAATATTGAAATGAAATGGTGAGCTCATCTTTTCTCTGGGTAAATGACTGGTGCAACTTCCTATAAATGTTTGTGTAAAGTTTTGGTTATTAAAATGCAAAAAGGAGATTGGTGTGATTTTACTGAAGGCAATCAGAATGACAGAAGGATGGGTTTGTGGAATTGTCCAGAAGTTATAATTATGTCAGTTAGGTCAATTTCACAAAGAACTAGATCATGTAGATCAGGAGAAGCTCCTTTGCCTTGGGCAGCACAGTAATAAAATAACAAGGCTCAAATTGTTTTTAAATGGAATTCAATTCAAAATTGGTGTGCAGAAGAAGTTTGGCCTCTGAAGCAAAGTACAATGGGTATGAAGAAAAGAAATGTCCAGCATGAAACTGGTGCCCTTTTGGCCCCCTCACCCATGTCAACGGCACTGACTGCGTATGCTAGTCCTACGTACCTGTGTTTAGCCCATATTTCCAATGCACTTCCAATCTAAGTGCCCTTTTAAAATGTACTATAATTGTATTTGGCTGTACAGTTCACTCCACATATTCACCCTCTGTGTAGAAAATTTTGCCTCTCACATCTACTTAAAAATTTTCTCATTAAATCTATGCTCTCCAGTTCTGGACTCCCTTGGACGCTAATAAAGTATTCTGACTCACTTCTCTTTTATGTCGCACATAATTATTATATTTTTTTTAGTTCACTCTCAGTCTCTTGTGTTTCAGTGAGAATAAACACAAGTTACATAATCTCTGTCAACTCCAGACAACATCCTGGTGAATCTCTTCTGCACAATCTCCATTACTACCACATCCTTCTTGCAGCATGAATACCAGAAATGTAGACAACACTCTCAAGTGCAGACTAGCCAATGTTTTGTGTAACTGCAATCTAGATCACAACTTTTACATTCTGTGACTCTGCTTACGAAGGCAAGTATACAAAATGTTTTTTTTTTACTTCACCACGCTTGAGCTTGCACCTTAAGGTTTCTCTGTACATCAAAGCTCCTAAGGTTCCTGCCACTTATTCTGTACGCATGCCCCATCTGAACCTGACTTTCCAAAGTCCATTGCCTCACACTTGTCTGGATTAAATTCCTCACCCAGTGCTCCACCTGAATATCCAGCTTGATCCATGCCCCACTCACAAGCAAGAGAAAATCTACAGATACTGGAAATCCAAGCAACACACACAAAATGCTGGAGGAACTCAGCAGGCTGGGCAGCGTCTAGGAAAAGAGTATGGTTGACATTTGGGGTTGAAACCCTTTGGCAGGACTGGAGAAAAATGCTGAGGAGTAGATTTAAAAGCTGGGGAGAGGGGAGAGAGAAACATGCTTTGATACCACCCCCTCTTCACCATTCCCCATCCACTTTTCCCTCTCTCACCTTATCTCCTTGCCCACCCATCGCCTCCCTCTGGTGATCCTTCCCCACTTTTCGTTCTTCCATGGCCTTCTGTCTCTTTCACCAATCAACTTCCCAGATCCTTACTTCATCCTCCCTCCTCCAGGTTTCACCTGTCACCTTGTGTTTCCCAGCATTTTGTGTGTCTTGTCATGACCGACTGCCTTCACAAGCCAGCTTCTTCATTATCTGCAGCTCCACTTATTTTTGTATTCCCTGCAGACCTACAAATCAGACCAGCTACATATTGTGGTTGTTATATTTTTGTTCATTTATTAAAATAAACAAAGACAAATTTCTGTTCAGTTTATTTAATTGTGTTTGTGACCAATTTGCGGAAAAGAACTCTTAGCAGTTTCATGGAAGCAATTTGAACTCATTCATTCAAATACAAATTTATATTTTGTTTAGGCAATAGTATTTTGCAGCGAATTGGAGGGAAGAGTGAAAGCATAGTGCAACAAATCATAAAAGCGAGATATTCTGCGCATGCTGGAAATCTTGAGCAACACATGCAAAACGCTGGAGGAACTCAGCATGTCAGGCAATATCGATGGACAAGAATAAACAGTCAACGTTGAAGGCCGAGACCCTTTATGAGGTCCCAATGAAGGGTCTTGGCCAGAAACGTTGACTCTTTATTCCCCTGCATAGATGCTGTCTGACCTGTCTGTTCTCCTAGCATTTTCTGTACGTTGTACATGGTATAGTGCATGTTGGGTATTTGATGTTCAGGATAAACATGGGAATGGGTCTATACAATAGAAATTTATAATTTTCAATGCCAAACATATAAAAGTGATGTGAACTCCATTCAGTGACTAGAATACTACTGAATTTCAGAACCAAGTACATTATTGGGCTGTTACCATATGTGATATTCCATATCAACTGAGGATAAATTTCC
Source organism: Hypanus sabinus (assembly GCF_030144855.1). Lineage (NCBI taxonomy): Eukaryota > Metazoa > Chordata > Chondrichthyes > Myliobatiformes > Dasyatidae > Hypanus > Hypanus sabinus. Next base: position 42,830,219 of record NC_082739.1, read on the forward strand.
AGTCACGGTTTTCAGAACTTCCAATTTCTGAAGTTTTTCCCTTGCCAGAACTTAGTCTGTTGCAGACTAATTGCCCAAGATTGATTGATTGCTGTGATCAGTTGACACCGCCTTTTCTGTTTTTGTTAGTCCTATGTTTCATTTAGGAAGCTCAACTATTTGAAATTCTAGAATGGTTTTCACTGTCTTTTGCACCACTTTACCCTGGAGAAGTTGTGGTTTCTCAAGTCTCTTTTTCTTGCTCATGGAAGATGGGTATTGATTAGATATTTAAAAATGGAAGGACAAAGGACTTGCAGAAGAAAGTGGAGCTGTGGATGAAAGGCTGCCGTTGTCTTAGACAAATGGTCTAAAAGATTCTTGGGACAGAGTTGTCAGGCACACAGAATTAATGTTCTCTGGGCTGACTCAGAGTACACAAATACCCCAATTATTGATTGATCAGCTGTGCCTGAGACCACGTTTGGATGTGTTAAGTGACAAAGTGAGTTTTGCCTGCAAGTTTCCTTAAACTTGGTCACATGGTACAAAATAATTTAGCTCATGTTGCCTGGTTTGATGTAGGCAGATTAGCATAACCTCACTTCTTCCTTTTGACTGATGTGTGCCAAAGTGTCTCATGGGCACTTCACTTGACTAACTACGTCTCTTAACAGACAGCCCCCTGCTATGGGCCACTAGCTTGTGTTCTGTCGAAAGCACGGTTTGTTTGAAAAGCTGCCCTTATAATTTTAAATTGGTTGTTGTTAACAATTTACATTAAGAATTGAAAACTGCTTCTTGCTTGAATTAGTACCTGCTGTATTCACATAATTTCGTAACTCCCAAATAATTCTTCATATTTCTGACCCTCTGGTGTAAACAGAATATTAATATCAACTCCTTATCTGCTGTTTGGCATATGGTTAGATGGGACTACGCCATGGGAATTTCCCTTTTTAGAGCTGAGTTTGCAGAATCAAATTTATTTTGCTCAAAAAGAAGCAAAGACTTTTCCACAAACTCTAAAATACTTGAAGAGTACAAGAACTCCTGGATCTCTATTCAGGGTCAGAATCAGATCAGGTTTAATATCACCAGCATGTCATGAGATTTGTTAACTTTGCAGCAGCAGTACAATGCAATACATAATACCAGAAAAGAAAACTGAATTACAGTCAAGTATATATATTAAATAGGTAAATTAAATATGTAGTGCAAAAATAGAAATAAAAAAAGTAGTGAGGTAGTTTGTGGGTTTAATTTGGATGACAAAGGGTAAGGAGCTGTTCCTGAATAATTGAATGTGTGTGCCTTCAGGCTTCTTTACCTCCTCCCTGGTGGGAGCAACGAGAAGAGGGCATGAGCTGGGTGATGGGGTTCCTTAATAATGGACGCCACCTTTTTGAGGCATCGCTCCTTAAAGATGTCCTGGATGCTGTGGAGGCCAGTACCCATGATGAAGCTGACTAATTTCATCAGCGTTAAGATACAAATGAATTTGGGAAATGTTAATGCACTATAGCAAACCTAAAGATTTAAATGTTGTGTTCCATAGCCATATCATTTTTAGTAGGCCTAATTATGACAGGTGTCAGCTGAGTCTCACAACTGATGCCTGTGAGTTCTATCAAGTTAGGTGTTAATGAAGATAGTTGGTGTAAAACAGAGGTATTACTGTTTGTGAAGTAGGAATGCATGATATTTGGTGTGTGTTCCTGAAATATAATACCTTATTCCTGACCAATGGCTTCCCTCGCATTGATAAGTACACAGAATGGAAAAATAATTGATGAAAATAAACCTAGATCTGGCAGTAGTTTGAAGGCCACCATTGGGCAGGGACACCTGATGACCCTGGTGACCTCCAGATCACCACAAATGAGATGGAAAAATTAATTGTCTCATTAGTTGTCTATTTTATTTGACTTGTAAGCCTGTTGAAGGAATGAAATGGTTATTGTACACAGTGCAAAATATCCATGTCATTTTCATAGCAGATGATTAATAAATTTTGGAAAGAATTTGGTATGGAAATGTTACATTGAAAACAATCTAAAAATATATTTGCATTGATTATCCTGCAGTTTAACTTTTGCACATTCATAATTATATAGATCAATTATTAGAGTTAATTTGAAAATATCACCTGAATCTATGGTATCATTTGGAGAGGACTGGGATGTTTGATAGTCAGAGGTTGCTGCCTCTTTCCTCACACAGGTGGATGCAGTGGAGTTCCTCTCTGGGATACATCACGGTTCTATTCTTGTGAGCTCTTTGTTACCCGAACAGTTTGCACATCAGAAATCCAGCTGAACTGTGTTCCCACACAGCAGAGGGTGTCTGCAGCATCGCAGCAGCCGGCAAATGCATCCCACTTATTCATATGAGCAACCTGTATAGAATTTGGGCATTCATAAGATGGGCAGGACCTGTAAAATTCTTCAATCTTGCCTGCCTGCGATTTTGATGCTGGACTATTAAATTTTTGGACTGTTGGATGCTATTACTCCAATACTCCTTTAATTCACTTCTTTAAGGTGTTACACTGTGGTAAAAAATTTCCAGTGAACCTGCTGAGTTTCAAAGGAGCATGGGAACCAGGGCTTCTGTGTTAAAGGGAGTACAGCAATTGGCATTCTGTGAGCCAGATACTGAACCAAACAATTGGATAGCGGGCTCGTGAAATTTTACTGTGCTTAGATGATTGTCATTGAACAAGTTGCATACGTGTGTTCACAGCATATGTCAGAAAACTATTGTTCCGTAAAAGGCTAGGAATGTTATATCTCTGAAGAAAGAATTTTGTAGCATACATTAAAAAATAAGTTGAAGTACAAGCTATTAGATCAAGATTGCCATGCTCCAGAAAGGAAAATCTGATAGTTTCATTCATTCTGTGAAGTCTAACTTCCTTTGAGCCACCATACTGTAAATGACAAGAGCAGGTCAGAAACTTGATTTCTGATGGTGAATGTTTCACCTCCTGTCTCTCCAGGGTTGTTCCAATTTAAGAGAGTGTGATGGTGATAATGCTGTCTCTGTGATCCATTGCATTGACACCTCAGTTTTTTTTCAACAGGGCTTTAATGCCTAAAGCTACTTTACAAAAAAAACAGAACTGGAAAGTACATGCATTGAAAAGTCAAGTTCCCAGTTAAGTTGTTCCACCTTCATCATTGCTTAGCCAAAGTCCTTCTGTTCAGTAGATTCACCTAGGATTGTTAACCACTGCAAAAATACAGATGTCAGTCTGAAGGCATCTATAACTATAATAGATATCTGGTAACAATTTTTTTTGCCACTGGTCATAACATTAAGCTTATGAGTTTGATGGATTGAAGAAAAAAGTATCATCAAAATATGTAACCCATGTCATATTGAGACAAAGCAATTGTCTCCATCAAAATGTTCCACTGTACTGAGACCTTCACATTTGAGCAAGTTCTGTGGTGATGGTGTGAATTATATCTGGAATGTTCAAAAATCAGAAGAAAAAATGGGAGCTTTAATCTTGAACTGCTTTTGTGGCAGTGCTATTTTAAATTTGATTCCAAAAGATTGGTATCTTGCAGATGGTTAAACCCATTTATAGTACTAAATCCAACTCCCTTATCAGACAGACAGAAGGGAAGAACTGAATTAAATGTTGTTCATGTTTCATTTTGCCAATCACCTTTTTCTTCCTGATGTATTCTCTGTTTACTATTCGAGCCCATATGTACCATAATTTATTACTTGAAATCAGGAATTGAGTGGTGCAATGAATTAGGATTTGTTCATGGACTACAATTTGAATGTATTCAACATCTTCACAAAAACAACCAAATCCATCAGAACGCCATTTAAGTTCTCCATTGAAAAGGGCATTTATCATTTTAGTCTGAATCTTAATAGGTTCATATTGGACTACAGAAATCAAACATAATTGCAAGCCACCTATACCGTTTGTTATTCCATTTTAGTGGGAAATGGCAAAGTGTTGTAGGGAGTGGAGGAAGAGTTTGGTTTGCCCTTCCCAATCTAGGTGATCAAAATTTTATGCCAACGTGAAGGAAGTTTCAGAGAGCAACTAGCCTCAAGTGGATATTCAAAGTGTAGAGCTGTTCATTTTTACAACAATGAATTTTTTTCCAAAGTTTAAAAGGGCATGTTTATATACCGGAATAGATAGACATGAAATTGTATTCAGATTCATCAACAAGTTGAAGGTAAGAGTCCTCAAAGTGAAACAAGGTGTTAACAATGTTATTTGCCACTAGAGGAAGCTGTACCATTCAGAAGCTTATTGAGGTCTCCTCATGGCTAAAGCTACAAAGTGAGTTCATCTCTGAGGCTCATTAGAGTTGTCAAAGTTCTGTGCTGTAAGTGGTGTGCCTCAGCATAAGTCAACTTTTCTGTGTTCCCAGCAACCTCTCACTCATCTTTTAAAAGTGACATCAGCCTACAGCCTTCAAACAAATAAAAAAAATGTAAAACTGTTTGACTGCAGTTGATGAAACTTTTCCCGTTGCTTCAATAACCTGCATGACTGCAGAAAAGCAAGTGCAATTATACATTCTGGAGGTGTGACTGGTCTTGTGGTGGTGTAAAGAAAGTGTTTGTAAGCAATGATGAAAAAAAGGGAACAGTCTATAACCTAAAATATTTGTATTAACCTATGTGAAGCAATAATAGAAGGTAATCCTGCTTCTATCTCCATTGCTTCACCAGAATTTTTCAAAAGAGTATTAGATTAATTCTGATTCACACGAGCAGAGCATCAGGTGAAAGAAAAGATGAAAAATGGGTTTTGGATGATGGAGCAAGCTCCATTATCATTTTCTCATTTCTCTCCTTACGAAGACTTAGAAGTCCTTGGATATCTAACTTTATTACTCTTGTCACATTTACGTGCAGGTTGAGTACTGATATAGATCTATTCTACTGGAGTCGCTTTTCAACAATAATTTATAAATGTTATTTCTGTTAAATTGGATGCTTCAACTTCTAGTGATTCATTTAATTAAGTGTGTAAAAAAACCTAGTATCTTAAAGAAAAAGATGTAAGTTTATTGTTATACACTAGAAAACCACTTCCAAGTACAATATAATATTGTAATTTGTAATCAGATATTCCTTGGATAAGGATGAAGTTAGTGCTTTTGGTTTGTATTTACCTACAGATGCTTATCAAGTCCTGAACATGGTTCCAAGGTGCTTTTCAAAAGCAGTTTGAACATGAGCAAAGCTCTGAGTTAGTTAAGGTTTCTTTTGCTGCCAGCGTATTAAGGCAAATGTCAATGAATTCCAGTGTAACAAAATTATTTAAAGATAAATGCATTCCCCTTCATAATTGCACAATATTTATCCTTCCATAAAGTGGTTAATTAGCGTTAAATCTTCATTTTATTGAAATAAAATAAATGCACTAGTTTATTAAAAAGGTAAGAGACATTCTCAATAGAAACTTTGGGCTTCTTTGGAATGAAGTGTATAATTAATGTCAATTCATTGAAGACACTATTCTTTATTTTATCTGCATTCATTCTTTTTTTTAAACTTTTTTTATTGCATTTTTAAATGATTACAAAGTATGAAAAAACAATGTATATAACCCTTACCCCCTCCCCTTAACCCCTCCCCCCTAACTGCCCTATAGAAAAAAAAAGAAAGAAAGAAAGAAAGAAAGAAAGAATGCCTGGTTGTTGGAAGATCTCCACATGCTCCATGGAATTCGTAATAACTTTAATATGTATATTTATTTCTTTCCCCTAATAACCAATTGTTTCATCTTCAGAGCATCTATATATTTAATCCTGTCTTTTGTAAATAAGGGCTCCAAATTTTCAGAAATTGTACCAAAAACTGGTACTTTTTTACATTCGACATGGTCTTGCTCTACAATTCAACCTTTTTGGACAAATTTAAGACTTTTACTGGAACAAATTACAGGAACACAACTTCCTCATAATCCAATATTATTTTTACTAGGTGATATTGAAGGGATAAAACCGAAACTCAAACTAAATAAGTATCAGAAAGAATTTATAAAAATTGCACTGGCAGTAGCCAAAAAAGCTATTGCAGTTACTTGGAAATCAGATACACATTTAAGTATAGATTCTTGGAAGAAAGAAATCTATGGTTGTATTCCATTAGAAAAAATTACTTATAATTTAAGAGATAAATATGAAACATTTCTGAAAATTTGGAGCCCTTATTTGCATTCATTCTTTAGACACAATATTTAGTCCCAATGTCAAACTGTGCATGAGTTAGGGAACTCTTTAAATTGGGTAACACACATTAACCAAATTTCATGACCATTATTGATGAGAACATGCTCAAATGTTCAACGTGGTTTCTGCCAGGATCACTCAGTTCTATATACAACTGGAATTGTGCGCTTGATTCCAATGAGAATCACAGTGGTATTGCATGAAGTATTATGTTAGCACACAGCAAAATCTGGACATCACTTATGATGTCACATGGATGCCATGCCTTTACCAGTACTAAGAAAGGAGCTACCACCTCTCTTTGATGTTCACTGGTATGGTAATGTCTATAGATGTAATGCTAGTAACCACTGATCAGCACTGCAAATGCCTTGATGGCAAAAGAAAGTCATGATGAACATTCCACGGTGTCTTTTTTGCCTCCTGACAGCCGAAAAGATCAACAGCATATTTATGACAAAACATTTGATAGAAGTCTTCACTTGTATTTGCCTTGTCATCCAGGATACAGCACTTGACTTCCTCGGTACGCTTGCCACATTCTTTGCGCATCTGCTTGTTCCACGGCTATACTGTTGCAACTTCTGTTGATCGAATGCTGAGCATCCTCAGAAAATGTTGTCCTCTGCCATGTAGAAATAATGCCACTGCAGAAGAATGCCATCATTTCCTTGTTCGCCTCTAATTTGTATCTGTGCTTGGGTCAAAATAAGGGAACCCAGCACAGAACAGTGGTATTGTTGCAGCCGTTATTGTGGTCCCAGAGAGGCCTGCGTTGCCCTCTCAGTGACAGCAAGGAATAAGCACCTAAACAGTGGGTTGAGCTGGTAATGCTCAATATGAGACATTCAGTTGTGCATCAGAGTCAGCCAAACCTTTTCCTGTGCCTGTATCATCTCTCTGTGAAACCCATCTCGTTTATCTGACTCCCCTGCTCTTGCTCCCATTGTCTTACATATCTTATTTCCTTTCATATTTCCCTTTCGTATTATTGTTGAACCTGCTTTCACTATCACTTTACATCTGTGCTCAACATGATGTCAGTCCAAACTAATCTCATCTGCTGCATGTAGTCTCTATTCCTCTGTCCCTTGCTTCTTCCATGTGACTGTATAAATTTTCTTAAATATTGCTGTTGTATTTGCTTTTTGCAGTGAATTCCAGATCTTAATGATTTTCTGCGGTGGTGGGGCAGGGGAAAATGTGAATGGAATTATTTTTGGAAGTTACGTAGTCAATACTTGAAGCATTCTTACTATCTCAGATAGCTAGATCTGAGATCTATCTATGTGTGATAGTCAGATCGCTAGATCTCAGCAGCACTCACAAAATGTTGGATGAACTCATCCGGTCAGGCAGCACCTGTGGAGGGAAATCAGATGTTTGTTGAAGCCAGGTAAGTTCAGATCCAGTAGTCTTCTGTATGTTAGTCAGATTTCAGTCAATTTTAAACTATTGCTAAAAAATTCACAAAGATAAACTTTGTACTAAGTCACTACACTGTGGGAATTTTCAGAGAATTCTTACTATGTTACTATTGAATGCCAAGTAGTCCTCAAGCTTACTGTTGTCAAAGATTTAGTAGATTCTCTCATTGCTTGTCAGATTCCTTCTTCCCCAGCCCTTGACCTTTCCCACCCACCTGGCTTCACCTATCACCTACCAGCTAGCCTCTTCCCCTCACCCCACCTTTTTATTCTGGCATCTTCCCCTTTCCCGAAGAAGCATCTTAGCTCGAAGCGTCAACTTTCTGTTCATTTCCGTAGATGCCGCTTGACCTGCTGAGTTCCTCCAGAATTTTGTGTGTGTTGCTTTGGGTTTCCAGCATCTGCAGACCTTCTTGTGTTTACTAGTAGATTATTATTGATATTTAATAGCCATATGATTGCTGAGCATCTGAAGTGAATCTGATGAAAAGTGCAGGTATGAGAACAATCCTCTTCTCATGCTTACAGCAAATAGAAAGCAGAAAAATCGGGGAAACAATATGTTCTGGTTGTCAGTATGAAATGCTCAATATAGAAGCAGCAACCGTGTACTGTTCCATAGCCATTTGGTGCGCTTTGCATGATTGGTCAAAGACTGATTTTTAAGAGATGATATTTACTAACTTCGGAATTCAAAATAAATCTTTCTGTTCTGCTTTTGGAATAGACAGGGTGTAAACCTTGGCTTTCAGTTATGATGTGGCAGGATTGAATGGCTGTGGAAGATTGATTAATGGTTCCAATTTTGTGGATCAGATGCCACTTTTGATTTAATTTTTCATCTTTTGATTAAAACAAGCCCTTCATTTTATTTATAATTACTTTCCTGTTACTGCAGTCACTTTTCCTGCATTTCAGTATATTGTCATGGGGCATTGATCAACAGTTGTGTAAATTGGAAGCGCAAAATGATAGAATTAACATTGGTGAAATTAAGCATCTGTGAAATTAAAGGATACAGAGCATCTGAAGAAATTATTTTCTTTGTCCACCCAATAATCATTTACCTCATTTGTGTTGGAGGCATAGTCAATTGCCTAAATGAGCTCTAATTCCCATCTTCTGCCTGTAAAGATTCCAAGTTATAACTTATCCCATTTCTTCCCTTTAGACAATTTTTTAGAAATGGATTTGTTTTCCCCAGTTCATTACCTAGAACCATGCATGAACGAAAATATTATTTTTTGCGTGGCTGAGACTATTTACGAAACCAGCTTTTCAATCTAATCTCATCGAGTGATATGAAAATATCCTCCTAAATCCTAAATCCTCTATCAGTGCTGAAATTTGCTCTGAAAATTCCATTCAATTTATCCACCAGTCAGATATAAGGATAATTTGCAGAGGAAACTGGACTTGGAGCTGAATGATTTAAAATTTGCCGTGGATCTTATGTAACTTTCGACCAAGCATGCATTTCAGAATCAGAGTAAACAAGCAAATGACTTTTAAGTAAGTGGATGCTATTTTAATATTTCAGGTTCGTGACTCTTTCTCAGAAATGTATTCCAATATGACAAAGGGTGATTCATCTGAAGCATTAACTTTGATTCCTGCTCCACAGTTGTTGAAAATGCCCTGAACTTTACTTTTATTTTCAGATTTCCCAAATCTGTAGCTATTTTCTTTTGAACTTAATCCAGTTGCTAATTGAAAATATTCAATAAGCGTGGGCAGCCTCTGAGGCAAAGAGAGGTGATGCAAAGAAAGGACAGCCCAGGGAAGCAGTAGAGGTTACCCCATTAAATATAGTCAAAACACAGTTAGATTTTTGCGTAGCAGAAAATTAAAGGCTGTGGAGTGAAGGCAGAAAGGTGGAGCTGAATCCCCTGCCAGATTAGCCATGATTTTATTGAATGACAAAGCAGGCTTGATGGGCCAGATGGCCTGCTCGTGCTCCTATTTCTTTTGTTCTTAACAAACGTATACTGTTCTGTTTAGACTCTCATTGCAGTAGAGAGCTTATTAAATGTGTTAACTGATCTTCAATATGGTTTAATTGACAAGTGTATACACTCGGAACATACTTTTAAAATATTTGAGCTCTACAATGTATTCTGTAACAGCGCTGGGAAAAAGAACATGACTAGGAATTAGATTATGCTGCTGAAATCAATGTTATGCAATTGAGAGTAGATTCTTTTCCAAAGTGAAACAAGGTAATAACCAATTCAAAATGATAAGTGGTGCATTTGGCCATGTTCACCCATTTATTCCTCATCCGGTTTTCTAGCCAGGGGTGCCATGAGATGGTATCAGCCCCCATTAGGAGCTTTGGAAATTTTGTTTGGAAAGTGGCCATTGTTGAGATAACTTGGTTTTCCATACACAACACTAAACTGGAATGTACGTTACCAGAGTCACTTAAGTTTCATTCTTTTACAGACCCTTCACAACATACTGTACCAACTTCCCAGCAAACCCAAGCTGTGTCTTCCCAACCATAAGCCTCTGCAAGTCATGTGTCTGACTCTAACTACCCTGTGACAAAAGCACCACACTTTCCCTTACTTTTCCATCCAACTACTCATCTCCTCTGGGTTACAGTGTTGTTTTTCTCCATCCCGGTCCATCCCAGTTGCACAAAAATTAGTCAAAAATAAAATAGTGTCAAAAAATTCTTTTTTGAACAGCCTGCAATGTAACTGCATCAGCTTCCCAAAGTTAAGTAGTAAAGGTACAATGCAATTATAAATCAACCTATTGACATCATAAGGTCATTTTTTGTTCTTTTTGTTGAGGCTCCCAATAGGTACACCTCCACCTTTTCAAGATCTTCACCAAACTGTCATCAGAACTGGTACCAACAGGAGCTGGATGATCACTGCTTTCCCACAACTTACGGCATGCTGCTACGAAATTCCTGCTTATCTATAGAATCAGCTGTCATCATGTAGCTACTTATTTGACTGATATTTATCTGATCTGACCCAGTTTTCTAAATTGCAGAACTATGATTGCAATTAACTATAGTGCCAGAAGTTTGTTTTTGGTTTAAAAAGATGCTTACTATCCTCAAATTTCATGACCGTTGTCAAATGAAGGAAGGGTAATACAGAAAACAAAATTTGGAAACTTTGGAAATCTAAAATCAATGTTATAAATTGAAATTTTGGTGCAAAGTCTGTATTTCCTGCAATCATTGTGAATGGAATGGGCCTTTGGCTTAAAAGATAGCAATTCCCAAGCATTGACTCTTGGCTACTTAACCAGGCAGCAGTTCGTGTTTTCCAACTGTAAGCAAAAGTTTCATCTTGTGATGGTTGACCGCAGGTCTCCTCCCCTCCACAATTAAATTTGGAATTGTGGAGTAGGTAAATGTCAGGTTTCATCACTTATGTCTTTTTGATTAGTAGAAGATCCATTAATTTTAATAAAATTGGACATATTGCAATGGATGACGAATCAGGTGCTTTAGATACTATGCTACTATGAATTTCTTATAAACATCAAAGAACAAATTTCAACCCCACAAAACTCAAGTGCATGGAAGTCTTTCTGTTCTTTTATAAATCTGGCCATAGCCACCTGTTGTATTATGCCCAGTTTTTGGCACTACACTTCATCATCTCAGTTCTGTGCAGGGAGCAAAGACAAAATTGACCAGAATAGTACAAGAGACTAAAATGGAAGGAGTAGCTACAACTGTTATATTTTATTACATAGGAAGAGGTTGTGGGAGGGTTAATAGAAGTGCTCATTGAGGATTTTAATGGGAAAACATCTGGAGAAATTGTTTCCAATGCAGAAATCACAATGAATGGTATCTATTCCCCTAGCATGATGTATTGATGTTACTATTATTTGCTTCACTCCCTAATCTGGAATGAACATGTATATCATCATAATGTGAACAGTTTAGTTGGAGCATTAATACAGATGTAGGGAGGTTGTGCTCCAATTTTATTAGAAATTGGACAGGCCTCAGCTGGAGTACTGTGTGTAATTCTGGCTGTGAAGGTATTATAGGAAGGACGTGATGGCACTTGAGAAAGTGCAGAGGAGATACACTGAGATACTGCCCAGGATGGAGCGTTTTACTTAGAAGGAGAGATTGATGAAGCAAAGGAACAGAGGATCTTAAGGAGAAAGGTGACCAACATATATAAAAATATAAGGTAGACTGTGGGAAAATTGTCCCCATATCAGAGGCAGAAAAAACTACAGAATATAGGGTGAGGGTAAGGGAAGAAGAAATTCGGAGGGCCAATGAGGGGGATCTTTTTTGACCCAAAGAGTGGTGAACACTTGGAATGCACCTCCTGAGAGATTGGCTGAAGCTGGGTTGCTGACCACATTTAAGCAATCTCTAGATTAGGGGTTCCCAATCTTTTTTATGCCATGGACCAATGCCATTAAACAAGGGGTCTGTGGACCCCATGTTTGGAAACCCTGGTCTAGATGAACAGTTAAGTCATTTATACATAGAGGACTATGACCAAGACTAAAGGGTTGTCCCTTCATCGAGTGCACTAGCTAGACTGGATGGCCTGCTTTCCTGCTATACTGTTTGTATCTCTGAATGAGGATTATTGTTCGGTTGACTTAAATCAATTATCAGTCACACAAATTAAAACCTCCAGCTTTATAAAATGTTCACTTTAACTAAGATAATTATCAACAGTTAAGAGTTTGACACAGTGAATATTTAAATTCTGAAGTACATAATTTGCCAAAAAAATAAATGGATGGATCATTCATTCATTGGTCTGCTAATTAAAGAAGCTAAAGTACACTTGAGGTCATTTCTCCTGTGGCAACCGTGTTCATTATAAAAGGAAAAGCTGTCATCACATGGAAGGATGTTGATATTATAAGTGAAGTTGAATTTAACAAATGCATTAAGCCACAAGTAAATAATTATAAATTATTATTCTGCATTTTTTAATTGATAGCCAAGGGATATTTCACTGAATGCCTTGATTTTAATGCTTAAAACAAATATGATATTGTAGGGAATCCTTAATTTTATTAGGCAGAATTCACCTAGTATGTTAAGGGTTAAGTTTGCCACGTATGTTAAGTGTTACGTCGTACATTATTACGTTTTGGGGGCAGGGTTTTTCCCTGATACATAGACAATGTCGGCATTTGTTTGCGGGGGTGGGGGTACAAATAAAGTGTATGTTTGAAGTAATTACACTCATGTCAATTTTTGTCGACACTCCTACAATATTCTTGATTAACGAACTATAGTCTCCAACAGTCAGCTTCAAATCATTTAAACAGGTAACTAGACTGATGAAAAGCAAGGAAATAGTGCAAATCAAAACAGAATAGTCCTGAAGAATGGTCTCGGCCTGAAACCTTGACTGTTTATCCCTCTCCAGAGATGATGCCTGACCTACTGAGTTCCTCTAGCACTTAGTGTGTGTGATGCTGGAAATCTAAAATAAAAACAGCGGATACTGGTCACACCTGGGGGAAGAGAAACCGAATTAATATTTTGTGTCAAAGACACTTTGTCAATGAGATAGTGGGTGCATTGTTTGTTATTATTCTCAAGTTCCATGGATTATGGAATGGTTCCTACAGGTTAGTAGGTGGCAATGGGAATTCCACTATTTTTCATTAAAACATAGAAAATAAGGATTTGCAGACCAGCTAGCCTAACAGCAGTGATAGGTTAAGTACCAGACTCGAAAATAGAAGGGATGACACCATGCTTAGAACATATCAATGGATTACAATCGAAATACATGAGGGTCATGAACCAGCCTGGATAACTTCATATATTATTACTTGGAACTATGATCTTCAAACTCACTTTCAAGGACTCTTTACAACTCATCTTTTCAGTCCTATTTTAATTGCACAATTTGCCTTTTGCACATTGATGTTTGTCAGTCTTTGTTAATGTGTAGAATTTCATAAGCAATTATGTATTTCTTTCTTCCTCTTTAAGTGCCTGTAAGAAAATGAATCTCAAAGTAGTGTGTGGTAACATACACTGTACATACTTTGATAATAAATTTACTTTGAACTTTTTGAAATCATCATAGCTTTATGAAAGAGAAGTTGTATTTCACAAAATGATTGGGGTTTTTAGCAACACACAAATGCTATATAACCATATAACAATTACAGCACAGAAACAGGCCATCTCGGCCCTCCTAGTCCGTGCCAAATGCTTTAGTCTCACCTAGTCCCACTGACCCGCACTCAGCCCATTACCCCCCATTCCTTTCCTGTCCATATAGCTATCCAATTTTACTTTAAATGACAATACCGAACCTGTCTCTACCACTTCTACTGGAAGCTCATTCCACAGCTACCACTCTCTCAATTCCCCCTTGTGTTACCCTTAAACCTTTGCCCCCTAACTCTCAACTCATGTCCTCTTGTTTGAATCTCACCTACTCTCAATGGAAAAATACTATCCACATCAACTCTAACTATCCCCCTCATAATTTTAAATACCTCTATCAAGTCCCCCCTCAACCTTCTGCACTCCAAAGAATAAAGACCTAACTTGTTCAATCTTTCCCTGTAACTTAGGTGCTGAAACCCAGGTAGCATTCTAGTAAATCTCCTCTGTACTCACTCTATTTTGTTGACATCTTTCCTATAATTCGGTGACCAAAACTGTACACAATATCCCAAATTTGGCCTCACCAATGCCTTGTACAATTTTAACATTACATCCCAACTCCTATACTCAATGCTCTGATTTATAAAGGCCAGCATACCAAAAGCTTTCTTCACCACCCTATCTATATGATATTCCACCTTCAGGGAACTATGCACCATTATTCCTAGATCACTCTGTTCTACTGCATTCTTCAATGCCCTACCATTTACCATGTATGTCCTATTTGGATTATTCCTACCAAAATGTAACACCTCACACTTATCAGCATTAAACTGCATCTGCCATCGCTCAGCCCACTCTTCTAACTGGCCTAAATCTCTCTGCAAACTTTGAAAACCTACTTCATTATTCACAATGCCACCTACCTTAGTATCATCTGCATACTTACTAATCCAATTTACCACCCCGTCATCCAGATCATTAATGTATATGATAAACAACATTGGACCTAGTACAGATCCCTGAGGCACACCACTAGTCACCGGCCTCCAACCTGACAAACAGTTATCCACCACTACTCTCTGGTATCTCCCATCCAGCCACTGTTGAATCCATTTTACTACTTCAATATTAATACCCAACGATTGAACCTTCCGTGCAGAACATTGTCAAAGGCCTTACTGAAGTCCATATAGACAACATCCACTGCTTTACCCTCGTCGACTCCTAGTAACCTCTTCAAAAAATTCAATAAGATTTGTCAAACATGACCTTCCACGCACAAATCCATATTGACTGTTCCTAATCAGCCCGTCTATCCAGATAATTATATATACTATCTCTAAGAATAAATTCCATTAATTTACCGATTACTGACATCAAACTGACAGGCCTATAATTGCTAGGTTTACTCTTAGAACACCTTTTAAACAATGGAACCACATGAGCAATACGCCAATCCTCCAGCACCATCTCCCTTTCTAATGATATTTGAAATATTTCTGTCAAAGCC
Source organism: Hypanus sabinus (assembly GCF_030144855.1). NCBI lineage: Eukaryota > Metazoa > Chordata > Chondrichthyes > Myliobatiformes > Dasyatidae > Hypanus > Hypanus sabinus. Next base: position 42,845,453 of record NC_082739.1, read on the forward strand.
CCTGCTATTTTCACACTAACTTCCCTCAATGTCCTAGGGAATATCTTGTCAGGATCCGGAGATTTATCCACTTTTATATTCCTTAAAAGTGCCATTACTTCCTCCTCTTTAATCGTCAGAGTTTCCATAACTTCCCTACTTGTTTCCTTTACCTTACACAATTCAATATCCTTCTCCTTAGTGAATACCGAAGAAAAGAAATTGTTCAAAATCTCCCCCATCTCTTTAGGCTCCACACATAGCTGTCCACTCTGAGTCTCTAAGGGACCAATTTTATCCCTCACTATCCTTTTGCTATTAATATAACTGTAGAAACCCTTAACATTTATTTTCACCTTACTTGCCAAAGCAACCTCGTATCTTCTTTTAGCTCTTCTAATTTCTTTCTTAAGATTCTTCTTACATTCTTTATATTCCTCGAGCACCTCATTTACTCCATGTGGCGTAAATTTATTGTAGATTTCTCTCTTTTTCCTAACCGAGTTTCCAATATCCCTTGAAAACCATGGCTCTCTTAAACTTTTAACCTTTCCTTTCAACCTAACATGAACATAAAAATTCTGTACCCTTAAAATTTCACCTTTAAATGACCTCCATTTCTCTATTACATCCTTCCCATAAAATAAATTGTCCCAATCCACTCCTTCCAAATCCTTTTGCATCTCCTCAAAGTTAGCCTTTCTCCAATCAAAAATCTCAACCCTGGGTCCAGTCCTATCCTTCTCCATAATTATATTGAAACTAATGGCGTTGTGATCACTGGACCTGAAGTGCTCCCCAACACCTACCTCCGTCACCTGACCTATTTCATTCCCTAACAGAAGATCCAACACTGCCCCTTCTCTAGTCGGTACCTGTATGTATTGCTGCAAAAAGTATCCTGCACACATTTTACAAACCAAACCATCCAGCCCTTTTACAGAATGGGCTTCCCAGTCTATGTGTGGAAAATTAAAATCTCCCACAATCACAACCCTGTGCTTACTACAAATATCTGCTATCTCCTTGCAAATTTGCTCCTCCAATTCTTGCTCCCCATTAGGTGGTCTATAATACACCCCTATAAGTGTCACTACACCCTTCCCATTCCTCAATTCCACCCAAGTAGCCTGCCTAAACGAGCCCTCTAATCTATCCTGCCAAAGCACCGCTGTAATATTTTCTCTGACAAGCAATGGAACACCTCCCCCCTTGTCCCTCCGATTCCAGCACACCTGAAGCAATGAAATCCAGGAATATTTAGTTGCCAATCACACCCCTCCTGCAACCATGTTTCACTAATAGCTACAACATCATATTTCCAGGTATCAATCCATGCTCTAAGCTCATCCACCTTTCATACAATGCTCCTAGCATTAAAATAAATGCATTTAAGAAATTCTCCACCTCTTCCTCTCTGTTTATCTCTAACAGTACACAGAACTTTACTTCTTTTTCTTCCTTCTCCCATACATCTGTTCCTGCACCCTGGTTCCCCTCCCCCCTCGTATCTAGTTTAAGTCCACTGGAGCTTCTCTAGCAAACCTACCTGCAAGAATATTTGACCCCTCCAGTTCAGATGTAAATTGTCCCGCCGGAACAGGTCCCACCTTCCCTGGAAAACTGCCCAATTATTTGAAGCCCTCTCTGCTGCACCATGTCTTCAGCCACATGTTGATCTGCACTATCCTACTATTTCTAAACCTGCCTGCATGTGGCACTGGTAGCAATCCTGAGATTGCTATCCTGGAGGTGCTGTCCTTTTACTTGGCATCTAGCTCCCTAAACTCACCTTTCATGATCTCCTCTCTCTTCCTACCCACGTCATTGGTCCCTACATGGACCACGACATCCGGCTGCTCACCCTCCCTTTTAAAAATATTGAGAACTCAACCCGAGATATCGCGGACCCTGGCACTAGGGAGGCAACAGACCATCCGGGATTCTCGATCTCTTCCACAGAACCTCCCATCTGTTCCCCTAACTATCAAGTCCCCTATCACTACTGCTCTCCTCGTTTCCCTCCTTCCCTTCTGAGCTGAGGGTCCAGTCTTGGTGCCAGAGATGCAACCACTGCAACTTGTCCCTGGTATGTCATCCCCACCAACAGTATCCAAAACGGTATACTTATTGTTGATGGGAACGGCCACAGGGGTGCTCTGCCCTTCCTGTCTATTCCCCTTCCCTCTCCTGACAGTCACCCAACTACCTGTCTCCTGATTCCTAGGGGTGACTATCTCCCTGAAACTCCTGTCTATTTCTGCCTCTGCCTCCTGAATGATCTGAAGTTCATCCAGCTCCAGCTCCAGTAACCTAACACGGTTTGTCAGGAGCTGCAGCTGGACGCACCTTTTACAGGTGTAGTCATCAGGGACAATTGTGCTCGCCCTGAATTCCCACATACTGCAAACGGAGCACTCAACTGCCCTAACTGCTACCTCCATTACCTACTCCTAATCTAATGAGATTAATTAACGGAGCTTACCCGGCCTTACCTCACCTGGAGTGAAGCTCGTTCTCAGCCTCTGCTCGCTTTTTAAATTCTCCTGCTGCCTCACGGGCCGACTTTCACCTGTCTCCACGAGCCTCTTTGCCCCGACCAGTTAAAAAAAAAACAGCTGGTCTCCGAGCTTCTTTTACCTCTTCTCTCTCCGCCTTTTGCTGCGATTTAATTAACCGTTGAAAACTTCCTCTTCTTTTTAACCTTTGGCGTGCTACATCACGCACCTGCGCAGTCTAGCCTCATTGCCCCGATCAGTTTAAAAAAAACAGCTTCTCTCCGAGCTTCTTTTACCTCTTCTGAAGGAACTCAGCAGGTCAGGCAGCATCAAGAGAGGAAATTAAACTGTCAGTGTTCAAGCCGAGACCCTGATCTCAGTGGCTCTACTTTCTTTGAAGTTTTCAAAGATTCAGCATGTCTTCTAAAACTTTGACAAGCTTCTACAGATTTATGGTGGAGAATACATTGACTGATTGCATCATGCCCTGGTATGGAAGTACCAATGCTTTTAGAGGTAGAAGCCTGCAAAAAGTAGTGGATAGGACTTTGTCCATCATGGGTAAAGCCCTCCCCTCCACTGAGCATATCTCCATGGAGCACTGTTGCAGCGAAATGTAACTCCCTGGGTCGCCTCAGGCTGGCTCAGCTCGTGCTCGTCTAGGGGGAGCAGCCTTCGGCCCCGCCAAACTGGGTAATCAGCTGGTGTGGATGCTGTGTGATGTCCCCGCCTCACCCAAAAACAGACAGTACACCATATGCGATTAAATGAGTACAATTTATAAAGGTTACTATAACTAAGTGATTAATAACGATACAGTATATATGAAGAGAAAAAAATAAAGAAAAGGCGCCAAACTTATCAAAGTCCAAACCACTTCGTGCACAACCGTTGGAGCTCAATTTCTGAAGTCTTCTGGCCACCATTCGATCCCCTCCGAACTCCTCGACTCGCAGCTCAGGACCCTCCGAGTGGTCAACCAAGCACATCTAGCTTCATCCCCCCTCCTCGAAGTACCTCCTGGACTCGGACCCCCGCTTGGGGTCCGATCCTCGCCCAGCTTACAGCATTGTGTCCTCTCTTTCGACCCCCTCGAGCCGATCTGCCCAAAAGCCCGTCAACAAAAGCTTACAGACTCAGAAGAAAGAACATTAATCCCCATTTGGTTTACAAAGGAATACAATTCTCCCAGCACTCTCTCGCAACAAAGAAGCATTCCTGCTAGTTAACAAAACAAAAGAAGCCCTTTTGATTACATACACAGTAACAAAGAAAAAAGAAGAAACCCCCTTTACAGAAACAACATCTATCATAGACCCCCACTATCCAGGCCATACTCTCTTCTCACTGCTGCCACCAGAAAGGAGGTACAAGAGCCTCGGGACCCACACCACCAGGTACAGAGTCAGAACCAGGATCAGGTTTCATATCACTAGCACATGTCATGAAATTTGTGGACCTGGAAGAAGGTGTTCCTGAAACATTGAGTGTGTGTCTTCAGGTTCCTGTATGTCCTGCTTGATGGCAGCAATGAGAAGGGGGCATGTCCTTGGTGCTGGGGGTCCTTAATGATGGATGCAGCCTTTATGAGGCATTGCTCCTTGAAGATGTCCTGGATGCTGCAGAGGCTAGTGCCCATGATGGAGCTGACTGAGTTTACAAGCTTCTGCAGTCTTTTCTGATCCTGTGCAGTGGCCCCTCCATACCACATGATGATGCAACCAATTAGAATTCTCTCCCCAGTACGTCTAGAAATTTGCAGCTGTCTTTGGTGACATACCTGTTGGAAAAAGAGAGAGAGAGATATCGCTTCTACATCTTCCAATGATTCTGAGTGAGGCACAGAGAGATCTGTATTTACTGACAATTACCTTTATTGGTCAAACTAACTAATACGTGAACTCATACACTAAATACCTTGTGCGCACACCTGCTAAGTACCCCTGACTCTCCTGGATAGCTAAAGAATAGCAAAGGTATTACTCAGGCGGAGGAATTTACACTGGCCAGGCGCTCCTTGTTCCTCGTGGTCCCGATTCACTCTCCACGGGCTTCATGCAGGGTTCATCTCGCTTGTATCTGCGATGGTTATTCTTCGAAGTTACCGCCACCGGCACACACAAAGCATCCACTTTTATATCCATTGCTTATCAATTCAAATATCACATTCCCGTGTCATTGGCCACAGGTCATGTGTCTGGCCTTTAACACCTGGTCATTGGCTCTGGTCCAAGCAGCCTCCATCTATTATCCTCTTCCCATCAAGGGACAGTTGCTGACTCATGGCTCTTTGTTCTCAGTCAGCCATGAGCTCGAATCACCTCAGGCATTCTCAATCCTGCATGTTATAGCCAACCAAAGAACACCTCACAAATAACTCCTTATTTGGAAATGACCTCCAGTCCAGCAGATTACCTGAAGAGTCTTTGTGCCTTCTTTAAGACACTAATCAAGTCCAGCATGTCAAGCTCACAAAATGGAGAATCGAGTGTCTTCACAAAATGGCAGCCTCCATCCCCCAAGCACACAGCAAGAACAAAGACTTCTTCCACTGTCCTTGATTCATTTGAATTCACTGATTTGAAGATTGTCATTCTTTCTGGCCAACATACCAAATCTCCTCAAACTCCCAATGAAATATAGCTGCTGTTCTGCTTTTGTAATTGTATCAACATGTTGGGCCCAAAGTAGATCTTCAGAGATGTTGACACCCAGGAACTTGAAATTGCTCACCTTGTCCACTTCTGATCCTTCGATGAGTACTGGTGTGTATTCCGCAATCATTCCTTGTTCTTACTGACTTTGAGTGCACTGTTTTGATGCACTCAAAAACTGATCCATCTCGCTAATGTACACCTCCTTGTCACCATCTGAAATTCTGCCAACAGTAGTTGTGTCATCAGCAAATCTATAGATTGCATTTGAGCTGTGTATAGCCACACAATTGTTGGATCTTTGAATATTGTCTGGTCCACCAAATCAAAGTAGTCCAGTAAACACTTCTCTACCTCCTTTGACCATACCTTCTTGGTCCTCACCACTGGTGCTGTGGTCTTTAATCTCTGCCTATACATCAGGAGTAGAAGTACAGCCAATTAATTGGACTTTCCAAAGTGCGGGCATGGGATGGCACGTAAGCATTCTTGATGATGGTACAACAGTGGTCAAGTGTGTTGGCTCCACTGGTTCCATGGCTGATATGTTGGTGGTTGTTGTTCAGAGACTTCTTTCAGCTGGCCTGGTTCAGATCCCCTGCAATGAGAGGGAAGGCATCAGAGTGCACTGTTTCGTGCCTGCTGATTGCTGTGCTCAGCTCCTCCAGTGCCTGCCTGACATTGGCCTAAGGTGGAATGTACCAGGGTGATGGTGGAAAAGCTCCCTCAGCAGATAAACTGGATGACATTTGATTGCTAAATATTCCAGGTTGGGTGAGCAGGATTAAGACAGAGCCACTATGTCTGTGCACCACAATGAGTTAACCATATGAGGGCAAGATTCAGGGGATTTGTGAAGTGCATTCAAGATGGTGCTTTTGAGACTCTAGTTACAATCCTACCAGAGTCGGAGCTGTACTTAACCTCATTTTTGATCATGAAGCTGGGCAGGTAGTGGAAATATCAGTTTGAAAAACGTGACCACAATTCTGTAGGCTTCAATTCAGTCATAGAAAGGGATATGGTTTGTTGTCAAGTTCAGGTACCAAATTTTAGGAGGTGTTGGTAGTCATAGCGGGTGGGATACATCATCTGATTTCAACAGTACAAGCGAGAATGTGGCAAAAGTAGATTGGGAGCAGATGCTTGCAGTCAAAACAGCATCTGATCAGTGGGAGTGTTTTAACAGAGAGTTAACAAGAGCTCTGGGCCAGCGAAAGTGCCAGTCCAGCATGTTCCAGTTTGGCTGAAGAGAAAAGATGGCAAGATTCAGAGAACATTGGGCTGACTAATGCTATTGAAGGCTTGGCCAGGAAAAAAGAAGAAAAAGATGACAGGTGCAGTCAACCACATAAAGTGAGTCCTTTATGTAAGGAGACGACAAGAAGGAAATTTGGAGGACAAAAAGAGGTCACAAAATATTCTTGGCAGACAGGATTAAGGAGAATGCTTTGTCATTCTTTACACGTATTAGGAATAAATGGGTCCCCTTGGGGACCTGAGAAGTAATCTGTGTGTGAATCAAGGGAATACGAGTCAGATGAGTACTTCTCACCTGTGTTCACCAAGGAAAAAGACATGGAGGATAGCGGATTCAGGGAAGGGTGTATTGACTTTCTGGACCATAGAGATATTAGGAAGATGGAAGTGTTAATTGCCTTGACACATGCATGTGGGTAAGTTATCAGAGCCAGATGAGACCTATTTGAAAATGCAGTAGAGAACAAGTGAAAAGATTGCTAGGTCCCTGATAGAGATTTTTGCATCTTTGTTAGCCACAAGCAAATATCAAAAGACTGTAAGATAATGAATTTTGTCCCTTCTTTTAAAAAGGATAGCAGGGTCATTCCAGATGACTAGAGGCCTCTCCACCACAACATTTATCCTGGCTTCTTCCATCTTCCTTTCCAGGCATGATGAAAAGTCTCAGTCTGAAGCATTGACTGATTATTCCCCTCAGTGGACGCTGCCTGACAAAACTCCAATCAGAAATTCATCCTGAAGCCTGCAAGCATTCACCTTCTCCAGACTCCATAATTTTCCTTCATTCTCTTGCAATCTAATGACGAACCTACCCTATTTAGAGTCTAACTAAAGTCCCAGCAACATCCTTGTAAATTTTCTCTGCACTCTTTCAAACTTATTGGCATCTTTTCTGTATCTAGATGACTAGAACTGCACGCAATACTCCAAGTTCAACCTTACCAATGTCTTATACAACATAATATCCTAAATGCCTGTACTCAGTGCCCTGATTTATGAAGGTCATGCGCCAAATGCTCTCTTTATGACCCCATCGAACTAAGATGCCATTTTTAATGACTTGTGGATCTGTATTCCAAGACCATTTGTTCTACTGCACAACTCCGTGCTCTGCCATTCACTGTGTCAGTCTTATCCTTGTTTATACTCCCAAAGTACAATATCTCACACTGGTCTGCATTAAATTCCATCTGCCACTTTTTCAGCCCATTTTTCCAGCTGGTCCAGATCACTTTGTAAGCTTTGGTAGCCTTCTTCACAGTCCACTACACCCTGATCTTGGTGTTGTCCGCAAATTTGCTGATCTAGTTTACCACATTATCATCTAAATCATTGATACAGATGACAAATACTAATCACAAGCCTCCAATCAGAGAGATTGCCTGGCTACTGCAGCTAAACCAATATCTAATCCAATAGACGACATCTGGAATGCCAAGTGACTTAACCTTTTGGACCAGCCTCTCATGCAGGAATTTGTCAAAGGCCTTGCTAAAGTCCATCTAGACAACATCCTCCACCCTTCCTTCATCAAATTTCTTGGTAACCTCGTTGGAAAAACTCTATAAGATTAGTTACACATGAGCTGCCATCCACAAAGCCATGTTGAGTATCATAATCATGCCCTGTTAGACTAAATGCTTACATATCTTGTCCTTGGAATACTTCCCAATAATTTACGTCGGGTTGTAATTTTCCAGCTTATTCTTACCCTTCTAAAGAAGAGAACAACATTAGCTATCTCAAGTCCTCTGGTACCTCATCCATGAGTAAGAACGTTTTAAATATCGGTCTCTGAAATACCTCTGCCAGGGCCTCTGCAATTTCTGCGCTAGCCTCCCACAAGGTGTGAGGGGAGACCTCATCAGGCCCTAGGCTTTGTCCACCTTAATTTGCCTCAAGACAGAAAGTACCTCCTCTTTTGTAATCTGGATACGATCCATGACTTCATTAACACCAATTCTGTACTCATTAACACCAATTCCATAGGCTCATGTGTTTGTCTCCCAAGTAAATACAGCCACAAAATAAATTCATTTCAGATCTCCCCTACCTCAATTCTCCCAATTCTGTTTCGCTCTAAATAGTTGTAAGTTTTCTTTAACTTTTATTAGATCAACTGATGTAAACCATTGAGATCTTGAGTTATTTCGGGATAATACCTTAGTGCAATTTGAGCTTTGTTCCTGTAGAGGAACTTGATCCCACTCATTTTGAAAGAAAGAAATACTGTACTTCAAACGCATTGTGATTTTCCTGCCCTGACACAAACCTCAAATATTTTTCACTGTTAGTGTATTTTAAGTTCTATTACCAGCTAACAACCAAGAATAAACCAAGTTTATTTAACATGAGCATATGCTTATTTGTGGTTAATTCATTTTTAATTTTAATATGAGGTTCTGATTGTCAATTTTAGAACTATTATATATGTAAATTCAAAATTTGTTGCCTGATTATGTTCCTAGAGTTTTACTATGGTGACAGATATTTTCTCAATATTTTTTGTCAATATTTGTAGCTGGTAAAAGAGAAATGAATCACCTACTTTGTTTGAAGCCCTCCCCATTTAATGAGTTCCTGCAGGTTGTCTTGGATGAATGTATGGAGCAACTGTAATTGGGATTGCATGCTTATTCAACTTGCTTAACAAATATCTTGAGGAACAATCGTACACACAGTCATTTGATGGAGCATTGATTCATATACTACTTCTATACTGTTTTCTTTCTATTTTTGACATTAAAATTTAAGACTCCTAATTCTATGCATGGCATTTTAAATGTATTTAAGCCATGAATAATTAAATGCCATGAGATATTGAGATAAACATTTATTAAGTGACTTTCTAACATCTGCTGAATCTCTTGCGTTTATTATTTATTAAGTGACTTTGGGTAATCGTGATTAGACCACAATGATCTGTTTGGACACAGAAATACATACAAAGGGATAAATATAGTGGCAAGCTCAAAAGCCTGGGGATTAGTTGCAAAACTGAAATGCTAATGCACACTGGACCTTTATGTGAGTTTGTTCTGTTTCTCTTGAGCAGAAAAGACATTGTCAAATGTAATTAGGAAATTAATATTAGTTTGTCTGACATATTTCAACTACATGCTGTGACTTGTAAATCTTTTACATCTAGCAAATTACCATCGGCACTAAATTTAACAGATCAAACATGCCAGATTGTATATATTCATGATTATTTCAAAGCAGATTTTATTTCTAAAGAACTAAGTCAAGTAAGCTAAAAGTCTATAAATTTGAAACTCACTGCAGCATTTCAATGCAATGATGCTTGGTTGTGGAAATAAAAGTAAGATAGCTTGTGTTGTGTGAAACAGTAATTTACAGATTTATGTTGGTAATGAATAATAATCTTACGGCACAATGAACTATTTATATGCAATGTTTATATACTTGATGTGCCCATATAAAATTTAATTACTGCATGTACTTACTCATAATGACCAGCTATTGAAGTTTCAATCGCATTTATAATTTAGTGTTTTGCTAACTATGGGTTAAAATTGTCACAAACATTAATCTTCTTAAAATCTAAGTAGTGTTCCCCATTCTGCCTCTCTATAGCATCATCTCCACACTATCAGTCATTCAAGACCTTGACAAGTCATTCTGTTCCACAGCTGTACCAGCTTCAATTCATTCATTGTTCATTGGTCTATAACTTATAATATAGAAAAGATCCATCGTGTTCTGGATGGTCTCTATGTTTTATTCAGCTTCTCAGATTGATCTTGAAATCCCAGTTTAAATAATTACCTATCTCTGCAAGCTTGCCCATGTCTCTAGTCCATTGTTATATGACCCTCCTGGAAATTTTTGATTAAGCCCTTGTATTATTGATTTAAATGTGCATCTTTGCTCTACAAGATGGAATCCACCGTGCTGTGGACATATCCAACAGCCCTGCTTTTTGCACAATACAACACAGATAGGGAAGCATAATCACCCTCTAATTGTCCCAGTAACCCCCTCAAACTGTTTTCATTCTGTCATAGATGTTCTCTTTGACATTTCTGCCCCTCCTGTCTATTTTCTGAAATGATTTTTAATCCCTTTCCTCATCATAACAAAAAGTCTCTGACCCAAAAATGCTTCCCTCTGCACAGATGCTGACTGCCCTGCTGATTATTCATAGCATTTTCTGATTTTTTTATTTCAGTTGTTCAAAATCTACAGTATTTTTGCTTTGATTTTCATTCACTATGATGCTTTCTTTCCATGCATCTATCCTTTATAAGGGAAGTACAGGATGCCTTTAAGTGGATGCACTGGACCCCCTAACCTTACATGTAACCCTGCACACAGTGGAAGGGATAGCTCTAACAAAACTTTCTGTTGTCCTTCCATCTTCCTCCTGCCTTTAGCTGTACATTTGGCATATTGAGTTTGCCCTCACCCCATTAATCAAACATACCCACTTGTTCTAGCTGTTGGAGTGTGTAACTACAAGAGAAACAATTGCTAAGAACGTGTGACGACACAGATTCAGGGAGAAAAAAATGGTGTATTTTGTTATCGAGTCATAGAGCAATCCAGCATGGATACAGGCCCTTTGGCCCCAAAAGTCCACACTGACCATGATAACCATTACCTAGCTAGTCTGATTTTTGCCATGTTGGCTCATATCTATGTAAGCCCTGCGCCTCCATGTACCTATCGAAGTGCTTCTTAAATGACACTGTCTCAACCACTTCTTCCAGCACCTTGTTCCATATGCTCACCACCCACTGCAAGAAACACATGGCCATCATGTCCCTCTTAGATCTTTCACTCTAAATCTATGACCCTAGTTTTGCTCTCCCTTACCCTGGGGAAAAGGCTATAATTGTCCACCTTAGCTATGCCTATCATAATGACATTTATGTTCTAAGCATGTGCACTGTGCTCCGTTTCACAGGCATTCATCGAAATATGTGATCTCTGACTGCAGGAGAAATAAAGAATTTGGTTTCTCCGTAAAACTTTGAATCTGCCTGAAGATTCAATTGTCAATGCTTGACCATCTAAACAATACACACAATCCTGATGAAGGGTCTCGGCCTGAAACGTCGACTGCTACCCCTTTTCCTCCAGCATTCTGTGTGTGTTGCTTTGGATTTCCAGCATCTGCAGAATCTCTTGTGTTTGTGTCATCTTAGTACAAATGGGTAACAAGTAAAACTGATGCTTTAGAGAGATTCTGGCTTCATTGAATTTTTAAAAAAACACACACAATTGATTTAAGTTTAGATCTTAACAGAATAATAAAAAGTAAAGATTATTGCTCAAAAAGATCAGCCACGATCTTATTATTTACTGATAACTCAGATAAAGGGGCCGAATGGCTGCTTACTGCTTCTGTTTTATTCTCTTTTATGTTCAACGAAAGAAGGTGCTTTTATATTGAAAGGTTGAAAAAGCTTAACTTTTTTTTCCTCCAAGTTGCATACACCTATGTGGGCACTGTATTATATGTGTCTTTGAAATTCATGGCAATCAAATCTTTTCAAACCAAGAGCCATTCTATTAGTTGAAAATCTCTTTTAAAGATTACTTCAACAAGACTTTTTTGGATATTTTAACATCTCACTGTGTTTGTGTCTGTGTCTGTCACTTTCTCCGTGCCTGTCCCTCTCTGTCCATCTTCTTTTCCCACCCCTACCCCCTTTCCCATTTGTAAGCCTGCACTGCTCTCTCTCCCCATCTGTGTGTGTGTACATGTTTGTGTTCATTATCACGTTCATTCATGATCCAAGAAATAATCTTTTTTTTTCTCCCTTATGTAAGTACTGGGGATTCCCAAAAAAAATGGAGATTTGCCATTGTGCTCTTTACATTCTGAATCCAGCAGTCGCTTTCAAATGTCCTAGGTCAGGAGACAGGCGCAGGTCTGCCAGCAGGATCTGGGCCAATCGTTATAATGGAATTTGCATTTACTGCGAGCTTGAGAAATTAGTGTCTGTGCCATGAGTGTTTTATGGCAGCAATATTAAGATAGAATTGGCAAAAAGTAGGCAAAATTATAGGTCATTAAATGCAAAAGAGCAAATGAAGCTATAGTACCTTTGGAGGAGGAAAATACCATCGAGAAATGTGATTTGTTTATGCAAAAAGTCGGGCTGTTTGGCATTCATTCCTCTGAAAATCTTTCCACAAGTAAATCTCAACTAATTCTAGCTGTATATTGCAATATTTAGTTCATTCCCACCACTCCATGTCCTACTGTTAACTATCAATACTATTTTCCTCATTCACTGCAGGCATAGCTACTGTTGTGGTTCTCCTTAACTTTTGGATTGACCCCAATTTCCGTTCCTGGCAGTTGGCAGGAATATTGCCAACACGTCTCACATGAAGAACCTTCCTATAATCAAAGGTTTCAAAGGTACATTAGAGAAATGTATACAATATACATTCTGAAATACTTTTTCTTCACAACCATCCATGAAAAGAGAGGAGTGCCCTAAAGAATGAATGACAGTTAAATGTTAGAACCAAAAAGACCCCCCTCAGTTTTTTTTCCATACCAAGATGTGGAAAGAAACAGAGATCGGGTCACTTAAGTTAGCTGGAAGTTGGAGGTGTCTTGCTCCCCATAAAGTGTTCTACTCAGAAACACTTTTTGCAAAGCATGACACCTCCATCCTCCAGCTAACTTGATTCCCACATCTTAATTTCCCTGATGAAGGGTCTCGGCCCAGAACGTCTATTTCTCTCCATAGGTGCTGCCTGACTTATTGAGTTCCTCCAGGATTTGATGTGTGTTGCTCAGGATTTTCCATGGCATTTGTGTTCCTGCTTTGCCACAATGCAAAGATAAAAGCCATTACAAAGTAAACTTTACAGCCCAAATTTATGTGTAATCCTATCAACATCCAGCAAATTTACTGCACTTGTTCTGTAGTGTTGCAGCTTTAGACTTTTCTGGTCCTTCTAATACAGCCTGCATGTATTTGTAAATAGAAGGGATTCTGCAGGTGCTGGAGATCCAAAACAGCAGTCACACAGTGCTGGAAGAGCTCAACAGGTCAGACAACATGTATGGGATGAGTGTTTCTTTGTTCTGGGGTTTGGTGAAGTATATTTTGAGGCAATGCTACATGTTAAACTTTTGTTTTCAACAGTGCTAGTCAAGGTAGCATTGATGGCTCACATGCAATTAATACGTCAAGGTTTTGAGGACAAGCATCTAATAGACAGCTTGTGTTTCATACTATCCCATTTGTAATTCTAAAATAAAGACAAGTGAAACTTGTCTGTTGGTGAAAGGAGAAATTAAAGGTGACATTGAACTGAATCTCAATTTTATCAAACTGGTTAGAAGGTTGAATTTGAAATATTTTTATGACCTAAAGCACAATGATTGGGATATCCAAAATGAGGGCACAGGATTAAGGTGAGAGGAAGGAGTTATAAAAGGGATTTGAATAGTTGATGTCAGGAACTTGCTCTCAGAGCAGCTGGTGGAATCAGATAGAATCACTATGTTAGAGAGGCATTTGGGAAGACACCTAAATACATAAGGCATTGAAAGATATGCCTGTCACTGTTGGAGAAAGCTTCTTACCATCAACCCTATCTGATAATTTTGTACAGTATATCTCTGTAAGATGTGTTCTCTGCTCCAAGGCTAAGATTGTTTTCCTATCTGTCTCTTGTAACAGAAACATTCCATTACATTCCTGGTAAATCTCCTTGGCATCTCCAATACAATCACTCCTTCCTATAGTGTGTTATTCAGGACTAGACACAGTACTCCAGCTGTGACCTCAATATTTTATAAACTTATTACAAGACCTTTTAAACTCAATGCCCTGGCTAATGAAGCCAATGGGACTGTATGCCTTTTCCATCACCTTATTTACCCATGCTGCCACCTTCAGTAATCTTTCAACTTGTCTGCCAAGATCTGTTGTCCATAAGGACCCACAATTTATAATGAAATTTCTCACCTTTATTAGACTCCTCTCCCCAAAGTACATCACCTGACCATTTTCATGATGAAGTTCCATCTGCCATTAGTCTGCCCAATTGAGCGGCTGATCAATACATTTCTGTAGCTGAGATCATCCTCCTCACAACCATCCTACATTGATTCTATCTAATTATATTAATAAATGCCATTGGTTTCCCAACAATTTAAAGCTTATTCCCCTTTTCTCTGACCCCTTGTAGCAGTGTTACATCCATCCTCTCCCAACACATTGGGTTGGTTCTATAATGACTGGAATTTTGAAAGATTATTCCCACACCTACTTCTATTTGGAGCCCCAAGAAATAGGTTCTTTCGTCCAAGACACAAGAAAATCTGCAGATGTTAGAAATCCAAACCAACACACATAAAATGCAGGGGGAAGCGTTTTGTGCATGTTGTCTTGCATCCAAGAGATGTGTTGACTTGCAGTTCATTAATTTTGCCTTTTATTTTCAACTTTAAGTTCTCCAAAGGATTTCATTGAGCTAACTTTTCAGCCAGTCCCCAGTTATAATCATTTCATTGGTGACACCTTGGCATCAGGAAAGGCCTAACCAGGAGCTGTTAGTATGTTAGCTACAGAGATTTCTCAATGTACAGTTATGACCTGGTTTTAGTTGCCAGGATCTGATTGCTCTTGTGGGTATTATCATGACTCAGGAGACCACTAAATAACGAGCAGGCAATTCCCACATGAAAACCAGGAGGCTGGATGCACACGGCGCTTAGTAACAGTAATCTCCACAGTTTAACAATGTTTCAAGCATTTTAACACATTCTGTAAATTTCTAGCTTTGCCATTTTGCTTGAAGACATAATATATTGTTTCCCTCCTCCATTCAATTCAATGACAGGAGAGGTCACTGGCATGTTTCTGAGGAAATAATGATTGTTGCCGGCATCTGATGCACATCAGCCACTCATTACTGCCTACGCCTGAACATACATTTTCACCACAGTTAAATGCACTTGAATCTAGTCAAGTGACAATGCTAATAATCCCAAGGCCATAATTTCATAAGTATAATGGACTAGTTCCATACAAATCTGTTCAGCTTTCGCAAGGACAGATTTAAATTTATTTCATCAGGTGACAGTACTATTTCCAGCTGCATTGACGGCAAAGAATATCTACTCACCGTGACTCATAATGTGTATTGAGTCTGAAAATCCCCAGAATAGAAATGTAGTTCATTCTGCTGACCAAATAGGCTCTTGAAACTCAAATTCCTTTACAAAAGATTTCATTTGGCTTGCCGTGTGAGTTGATATTCAGAAAGGGTGCTTACACAAACAATCCTGTTGTCCAATAGATAACTACTGTAAATCATGATGTTCAGAAGTTCAGGTTTGCATTAAAACCTACTAGATTGCTTGGGAGTGAGCTTTTATGATTTTGCAGCACTTTCCAAAGACTTCATCACTGTTTTATGAAACACTTTTTGTATGGACTTTCATCTTTTTGAGAAATTTCATTGTGAAAACCAACATCAAGAGGATAGTTTCTAGCTGAGGCTCAGAAAGCCAGAAAGAAAATGTATAGAAATAAATATGAAGAAAATATTTTTACAGATATTTAAATGACAGTTAATATGCCGTAGGAGTTTTATAAGGAAAATCATGTGTAAATGACTGATGGGATGGTGTTATTTTGTTGCGGTTCAACATGGTGCAATTTTTAAAATCTGCATGTACTATACTGAAGACGTGAATGTTCTTAGAAGTCCAGCAATGTGTGGCATGGTGGCACAGGGGCTGCCTCAAATCTTGAGGGACCTGCATTCAATCCTGATCTCCGGTCTTGTCATTGTAGAGTTCATATGTTCTTCTCTGAACCTCCAGACTCTGCTAGAAACTCACATTTCCTTTTACATCCCGAAGGAATGCTGGCTGGTTAATTGGTTACTGTAAGTTAGCTCCAAGTGCATGTAAGTGGCAAAGTAATCAATGGGTAGTTGTAGGGCATATTAAAGAGAATAAGAGGAAGAATTAAGGAAGATGGGAATCAGAAGCAGGTTTATTATCATTGATATAAGTTGTTTTGAAACAGCAGTACAGTGCAAAACATAACATTACTCTAAGTTACATAAATAGTGCAAAAGATGAATAATGAGCTTGTATTCATGGGTTCATAGGCCATTCAGAAATCTGATAGTGGAGGGGAAGAAGCTGTTCCTAAATCATTGAGTGTGGGTCTTCATGCTTCTATACCTCCTCCCTGTTGGTAGTAATGCATATAGGGCATATCCTGGATGGTGAGGGTCTTCATTGATGGCTGCTACCTTCTTGAGATCGTGCCTCTTGAAGATGTCCTCCATGGTGAGGAGGGTCGTGTGCATGATGCAATGAGCTAAGTCCACATCTCTCTGCAGCCCCTGTCGAAATTTGCTAGTCTTGGGTGACGTACTTCATCGTCTCAAAATCCTAATAAAGTAGAGCCACCAGCGTGCCTTCCTTGTGATTGCATTGATGTGTTGAGCTCAAGTATCTTAGAAGAACCAAGGGGAAGGGAATGGGACTGCTTTGCTGAGAGCTGGCATGATGTGATAGGCCAAATGGCCTTCCTCCTATATCCTGATACATTAGTAAGAAGCACAAGTGATTGCCACCTTAAGTTATTTGGAGACTGATTGTGATAGTGTGGGTGGAGTGTGTGAACTTAGGACAGGCATCTAGAATCTGTATTTAAAATAAAACACTTTCAATAAAGTGTTTGAGCCCAATCTTCACTCCATTTTCAAGACAAGCCTTGTCAGTTCTTGACAGTCAATACTGTCTTATCAGTTTTCTCTTTTGTTTCTTTCAGTTCTGAAAATCTGATTATTTTCTTCCTTGTTTTTAAGCTAATCACTTTCTGCTCAGTCAGGTGCTAGAGATCCATGGAGTTAAATGTAGATCTGATAGAATATGATGCATTAATAACTGGCCTTCTGCAGAATGTGGAATGAATGTAAAGTTGGGCCACATGTTGTAGCCATGCTGACTCTCTGCTTGTACTCTGCACGTTTTAGAAAGGGTCTTTATCTGCAGAATTGAAGACAGTGTACTGTCACCAGCATGAGAAATAACAGGTCTGAATGTTGTCAGAAGCAGCAAGCTCAGACAAACTTAGAAATTTATCATCTGGTAATGAACTATCTTTTATTTGATATTGATCAGATTAACCCTGCAGCTAACCACAGAGATGTCACTCCATTATAGAAGAAATGTAATATTTCAGCAATCTTCATTTTGGAAAGTTTCCTGAGGGCTATATTTTCACCAATATTTTCAATTCTCTGAAGTACTTAATGAACTATAATGTAATCTGTGAGTTGCCAATGCTATAAAATTGTTCTGCTTGTTGCATGAGAAATTGTGCAATCATCAGCATTGTGGTCTATGGGTATTGTTTTATGCAGATAGGTTGAATACATTGGATCTATACTCTGTAGTTCAGATCAATAAGAGGAGACTGAAACAGATTACAGCTCAGTTATGAGAAACTGGCTGTGCTTGGTGGGGTGAATCAAGCACTTGGGGCACACAGAATAACTACGTAACTGAGAAAAGTTAGGATCACTTGGGAAGTGACTGGAGTTGGGAACGTGAAGATGAGCCAGGTACAACAGGAGGCACAGTGAGAACACAACAGGAATGTGTGTGATAGTGCTGGGAATGAGGAGGGGTACGCAGGGTTAAAGATGGTAGGAATGGTTATGTGGCCAGGGCTGAGGTCAGGAATGTGGAGCAGGTGTGGGTGGACACTGGGGCTAGGACATAGGGGTAACAGGCAGTGGGGTGGTATAGTAGCATAGTGGCTAGTGTAATCACTTCACAACGCCAGCAATCACCTTTCGGAGTTCAATTACTGCCACTGCCTGTAAGGAGATAGTGATCACCGTGGGTTTCCTCCCAAATTCCAAAGACATATGGTTAGGATTAATGAGTTGAAGGCATACTACATAGGTTACCAAAAGCATAGCAACGCTTGTGGGCTGCCCAGCACAGTCTTTGCTGATTTGATTTGACGTAACATGATAAATTTCCCTGTAATTTTCAATGTACATCTGACAAATAAAGCTAATCTTCTTTAAAAAAAAATCTGATTCTGAATGCTCCTGATAAATCCCAGCCTGACGCTGCTCTCCGATGGTAACCAGATAACTCAGATGCTTTGACACTGACATCTGTACCCGGACTGAGGCATGAAAGGAAGGAGGGGGCCAACTTCTTGAACAAGGTGGTGGGTGCACCATCTTCCGGATGGGAAAAACAAAAGCCCAGCAAAAATGGCAAAAGAATTACTTCACTTCATAAATTGCAGGCCTGACCATCCCTCCTGCTTCATCAATCACTAAACCAAATGGAAACACGTTCTTCATGTTGAAACACTAAGGGACTTCCTAAGTTTACCATGGTGCGTATTATTTTATATAAGTCTTGAATGCGATTGATAGCCCATGCTAAGATATTTCAGACCTTTTCAAAGAAGTTTAAACATAACTTTTGGCAAATGGAACATTATTATATGGAAAATGAGATTTGAATAACAGCCCTGTTCATATTCACACTTTCCCCTCCCTACCAACTTGCCAGCTTTAAGTTGTCTGTGCCAAATGGTAAAATGAATTGAGTGAATAAATATACAATGGTATCACCGTAATTTGTGACATTTGTCCACAAATTAAAGCTGGGATACTATTGTAATTCTGAACATAAAATCACTCAACTAATACTGGGCTGATGAAACAGAGGCAAAGATCATTCTGTTGGCATGATACAAAACAAATCCCTTCCAATTCTGAGTAAAGCAAGAGCTTGAAAAAATACTTAGTAGCTGATATTAAGCCTTTGAAATGTAGAGCAGAAATCCGACCTCAAATCAATGCTGTGAAGATAAAGTCAATCTATGATGCAAAAGCAAAATTCTGCAGATTCTGGAATTCTGAAATGAAGCAGAATACTGGAAGTTTTCAACAGCTCTGACCTATCTATGCAGAGAGAAGCTGGGATTAATATTTCAGTTGAATGAACATTCATCTAAATACTGCTTCTATGAATCAATGTTTTACTGATAATGTGCTTGAAATTAATAAATGCAGCATATCACTTATGAAGAATAAGCACTGACGATCTCTTGAAAAATGAAAATGATATTGTAAATGAGCAATTATTCAGTATCATTATTTACAGTAGAGATAGTGTGCTGGACATAT
Organism: Hypanus sabinus; assembly: GCF_030144855.1. Lineage (NCBI taxonomy): Eukaryota > Metazoa > Chordata > Chondrichthyes > Myliobatiformes > Dasyatidae > Hypanus > Hypanus sabinus. The sequence goes on from NC_082739.1 coordinate 42,865,032, forward strand.
TGGAAGACTAGCTTCAGTTTGTAAGTAAGATTGTTATAGCCGGGGGTGGTAATGGAGATAAGCTCCCATTACCTGTTAAATGCTGCCATTGGTGTGCACCACAAATAGCCCCTGACAACCAAGTCCAGTTCTTGGCCTTCATGTGTGGCTTAGTTACTAAGCCTGGGTGAACCATTTCTGCTGACAGGAGAAGGGGCAAAGGCTGGTTAATGGCGCCTTAAACCAATTGCATCGGGCAGATAGGGCTCGTCGGCCATGCTTGGCAGCTCACCTAGAAGAAGGAAGACTCTGATCTCAAACCTCCGCTGCTTTGTGGCTAAACCCACTCATGGGGAAGGCTTCAGGAGTGATTCCTAGGGAAAAATCTGGAACTGGCGTCCCTAAGGCAGTCCTACATTGAGTTCAACGCTGACTGGCAACTCCTGCGACACTGCTGGTGCTGAACTGTATCAGTAACTGCTGTTCCTTTGGATTTATCAGTTACATGGGGAGGGGGGAGTCTGTTGCATGGGCAACAGCTTGTTCTTCATATTGTACTGCCCAGCCTTGCATATGTAAGCAGCTAGGATGCAACTTTCATGGTCAATCCTGACCAAAGGAGGATTCAGAGAGCTTCAGTTTAGAGGCCAAACTGGCATAACCAAAGGAACAGAAATGAAGAAAATGAGGGAAATGTATGTCCAGAAGTAGAGGACTCCCATAGCTGGGCTGGAAAGACCATTATCAAACTATTATCTAACTAAATTCTCTTTATTTTGAAGTGACTTTCAAATTGGCAAAAAAAAAAATACTTACGCAATTTGAAAAAGATATGAGAAGGAAAGCAAGGAATTACAGAAATTTAGTCCACCAGAAAATTTCTGGAGTCTATACTGATCAGATCCTCAGCTACGAGTAAACAACTCGACTGCCTTTTGGGCAGCCTTGGGAGAGACGAAGGCTACGGGAGTAAACCCAGACAGAAAATCCAGAGTGGAGCCCCTCAAGCAGCTGGATGTCACTGAGTGTCCTTCTGGCAACTCCTACAACCAAGGTGATGCCAAACATATTGGTTTGCTTTTCTTTAGACTACACTGGTAAGGCTGAGAGGGGGACCTTGATGACTGGGTATCCCAAGATTTCCATACTTTATGCCAGGCTTGTGCTCTGGAGAGGTCACACCGGTGCCACTATCCATTGTCCTTCAAGACCGATGGATGCCATCATCATCATCATCATCATATACTAATCAGCTTGAACATTTTCTGCTGATCTGACAAGGTGATATAAATTTGTAAATGAATGTCATTATAGTCGTAGAGTTAGATAGCATGGAAACAGGCCCTTTGGCCCATCTCATCCGTGCATTGCAGCACCCTGCCTTCTCGTGCCAGATTATTTAATGATACAGTGTAGAATAGGCCTTCCCAGCCCTTTGAGTTGTGACGCCCATCAACCCCCAACTACCCTGATTTAACCCTAACCCATTCACGGGATAATTTATAATGACCAAGTAACCCACCTGGTACATCTATGGACTATGGGAGGAAACCGGAGCACCTGGAGGAAACCCATGCATTCCATGGGGAGGATGTACACTGGGATTGAACTCTGATGCATCGAGGTGTCATAATGTCATGCTAACCGCTGCACTACTGTGGTGCCTCAGTGGCCCACATTCGGTCCATAATGTCCTTCCCGTGAATGTGTGAGTTTCATCTGGGTGCTCCAGTTTCCTCTCACAGTCCAAAGTCATACAGGTTAATTGGTTAATTGGTTAATTGGCCATTGTAAGTTGTCCTGTGATAAGGCTAGGGTTAAATAGGTGGTTTGCTGGGTGGTGCAGTTTGTTGGACCAGATGGGCCTGTTCTGTGATGTATTTCTCGATTTAAAAATAAAATAAATATACGCCCCTCCCTTCCATATACCGATCCATGTGCCTCTTAAATGTTGCAATTGTGCCCACCTCAACCTCCACCTTTGGAAGCTCATTTCAGGTGCTCACTACATTCTGTGTAAAGAAGTTATCTCTCAGGTTTCTCTTAAATCTTTCTCCTCTTGTGTCTGTGTGCACTAGATTCGGACTCCTTGCCCCTGGGGAAGAATATACGACTGTCCACCTCATCTATACCCTCATGATTTTATAATATTTTATGAGGTCACCCCATGTTCTTCTGCACCCCAAGGAATAAAGATCCAGTATGGCTTACCTCTCCCTTTAACTCTGACCCTTCAGTCCAGAAGCATCCTCTTCTGCATCTTCTCTTTCTTGACAGTTTTTTCCTATAACATGGTGACCAAAATTGTACATGATGCTCCAAGTGCAGCCTCACAAACAACTTGCAAAACTGCAACATTATGTCCCTACTTCTAAACTCAATGCTCTGATTGATGAAGGCAAGCATATTAAATAATTTCTTCACTACCCTGTCTACTGGTGTGGCTGCTTTCAGCAAACCATGTACTTGCAGTCCCTGTTCCACAACACCAATATAGATGTTATAGACGTTTTCAAGGGAGTTACCAGGAAGTTGATGAAGATAAGGGAGTGGATGTTGTTTGCATGGACTTTATCAAGGCCTTTGGCAAGGTCCTGCATGGGAGGTTGCTTGGGATTGAAGATGAGGTAGTAAATTGGATAGACATTGGCTTCACAGGAGAAGCCAGAGAGTGGTTGTAAATGGTTGCCTCTCTGACTGGAGGACGGTGACTAATGATGTGCCACAAGGATCCATTGTTGTTTATCATCTATATCATCAATCTGGATGATAATACAGTAAATTGGATCAAATTTGCATATGACACCAAGATAAAGAGAGGCATAGAGGGCAGCAAGGAAGGCTATCAAAGCTTGCAGCGGGATCTGGACTAGCTGGAAAAATGGGCTGAGGAATTTAATGCAGACATGTGCGAGTGATGTACTTTGGAAAGACAAACCAGGGTATGTCTTACACATTGAGTGGTAGGACACTGAAGAGTGCAGTAGAATAAAGGGGCCTGAGAATACAGGTTCATAATTCTTTGTAAGTGGTGTCACAGGGAGATAGTGATAGAAAGAGAGATTTTGGCACATCGGCCTTCAAAAATCAAAGTATTGAGTACAGGAGTTGAAATTTTATGTTGAAGTTGTATAAGACGTTGGTAAGGTCTAATTTGGAGTATTGAGTGCAGTTCTGGTCACCTATCCAAACGAAAGATATCAATAAGATTGAAGAATGCAGAGCAAATTTACAAGGATTTTGCTGGGACTTGAGGATCTGAGTTATAGGTAAAGGTTTGGACTTTATTCCTCGGAGTGTAGGAGAATGAGGGGAGATTTGATAGCAGTATACAAAATTACAAGTGTTAGGGTAAATGCAAACAGGCTTTTTTCCACTGAGGTTGGGTGAGACTAGGACTAGAGATTATGGGTTAAGGGTGGAAAGGTGAAAAGTTTAAGAGGAGCATGGGGAGATCTTCACTTGGATGGTGGTGAGAGTGTGGAGCGAGCCGGCAGTGGATGTGGTGGGTGTGGGTTTGATTTCAACATTTAGAAGAAACTTGGATAAGTAAGTGGCCAGGAGTGCTATGGAGGACTATGTTCCAGGTGCAGGTCGATGGGACTAGGCAGAGTTGTAGTTTGGTACAGACTAGATTGGTTGAGGGGCCTATTTCTGTGCTTTGGTGTTCCATGACTCTATGACAAAAAAGGCATACATGAACAGCACTGTGGCAAGTGGAGTAATGCAGGCAAATGAGAACCTGTTTCTAAAAGCTGGAAACCACGGGGATCCAGAGAGTTTCGTACTATACATATATATAAATTGCATTGAAATGTCATCAGTGTGTAAAATTAATTAATGGAGGTAATTGACCACCCACCTGTGTCTCCAGAATACTGGAAGCAAACAGCCAAAGATTATGCTTCAACTAACAAAAATGCTGAAAGAATTCTGAACAACCTGAGCTCAACACCTCGGGAGGGATGTATTAGACCAGCAGGGCTCCAGAGGTAAAAAGCAAGATTGTTCCCAGTTATATAGACTGGAATTGAATAGGCTAATGATGTGTTCAAGGTTTTTAAGGTCCTGAGAATAACTGATAGGGCAAGCAGAAAGAAAGGCACCTTTTGTTGTTTGAGAAGTCTAACATAATGGGTCTGTGTCCAAGGTTTAAAAGGGACCTTTGAAAGAAAGATGAGGTTTATTTTTCTCACGTACGTTGAAACATAGAGTGGACTGCAACATTTGCATCAAATCAAATCAGTGAGGATTTTGCTGGGCAATATGCATGTGTCACTCTCCTTCCAGTGCAAGCATTGCATGCCACAACTCACTAACCCTTTAGAATGTGGGAGGAAATCCATGCGGCCATGGGTATAATGTAGAAACTCCTCACAAACAGCAGTGGGATACTGACTATGTGATCACGCCACATGACACACTTCTGCAGGAAAAGTGTGACAGGAATTTGGAAAAATGTCCCACAAATGGCAATTGGTGCCTGGTGACTGTTAATTTTAGTTCTTAGTTTGAAACAACTTTGCTTACTGAAGTTAAGGTGTGCAGAACGGTGGCAAATACATGTGTTTAGGACACAAATTTACTATTAGCTCAACGAATTGATAATAGCCTTGTGGAGCAAGATATCTATGCTCTATTATTGTGAATTTGTATTGCTAAGTCATTTGAGATTCAAATGTGTCATTATGAGTTGCATTTGAAACCATGATTAAATATTTTTGAGGTGCTTTGCATTTGACGTCCGATGGACTGTGATATCTGCAGTGATTCATGCTGCATGGATCTTGGATTGCTGTTCGCATGAACAGTTAGGTCTACAGTCCTGGCACAATAAAGAAGTGATGTCTTTCGTATGACAATTGCTAAGATCCCCCTTTGGCTACCCATTTCAATTTAACTTCCCATTGCCATTCTGACATGTCTGTCCATGGTCTCCTCTTACGCTATGATGAGGCCACACTCAGGGTGGAGGAGCACCACTTCATATTCTGTCTGGGTAGCCTACAAACTGATGACATGAGCATTAATTTCTCTAATTTCTGTGAATTACTCATCCTTCCCCTTCTCTCTCTTTCCATTCCCATTCTGGTTATCTTCTCTCCCCTTTTCTTCTCAACTGCCCTTCATCTCCCTGGGGTTCCCCTTTTCCTTCTCTTCCTTCTGTGATCCATTGTCCTCTCTTCAGCCCTTTACTTGTTCTACCTGTCACATCTCAGCTTCTTACTTCATCACTCCTCCCCTACCCACCTTCCTTCTCCCCACCTGGTCTCATCGATCAGTTGCCAGCTTGTACTCCTTTACTCTGCCCCCACCTTCATATTTTGCCTTCTGCTCCCTTTCTATCCAGTCCCAATGAAGGTCACAGCCTAAAACACTGACTGTTTATTCCCCTCCATAGATGCCAGCTGACTTGCTGAGTTCCTCCTGCATTTTGTATATATTTCTCCAGATTTCCAGCAACTGCAAAATTGCTTGAGCTAACCATTTGTTTTCTCTTGCTGAGTGCAAATAGGACTTGAATTAGTGAAATCACAGTCCATCTGGTACTTTGAGGTAATGCTGACCCTGCTAAAACTAAAGTTGTTTAACTATGAGGAAGTTTGCTCAGTTGCTATCATTGGAATTAAATTGCTTTCCATGTAAGCAATTTTGGTAAATTATTATAAAGAAAGATGAGAAAAATCCATTGCCCGCTGCCTGCAAAAGATACTGCCGTAGCTGGTCCAGGCAGAATGAAGAGAGGGTTTGAAGCTTCATTTTCAACAAGGACTTGCTCAGATGTTAAAGACCATCAATTTCTTTCAGCTTTCTTTGCCTGTTGCCCACAAGTCCTCAAATTGGATGTTATGTAAATTAGCTAAAAGCTATCATTTTAGAAAACAAAGCCTTGAGAATTAATCCAAAAATTCTTTCTGTAAACCATCTAAAAAGCTCATTTAATTTACTTGGATGCATGAAATTAAAAGTCATATATAAGATTGTAAAACCTAATGCATACGAAGTGGGTACATAATGTCCATTGCTGATTTCAGGTCAACTTTTTTATTTATACTGCTGATCTGCTTAGGTAATGCTAAGAGCAGCAAGCATTTTACTTCTGTCATGTACTGCTTCATTCTCTGATCCCTGTCTCACTTTGTGTTTGACTCTTTCTCATTCACTGCTGATGGTTCTGTGTTCAGAATAGTGCAGGAGGAGTGTGCCAGTAAGTTGTGGCAGTTAGGGATGAAAAGCAAACTATGATGACATTTTTAATGTGGTTTAACTCAGAGACCCAGATCACCAATTTGTTTAAGAGTTTTGGAAAATAGGGCTGTGTCTCAATAGTCCTGAAGGATTTAATCATTTATGCAGGCATATTCCAGGATCTGAGATAGCAATGGGGTGCAGATGTTTCATATGACTAAAAAAAAATGGTCAGCAACATCTGCTCATCTCACTGCATTGATGTCCACAATTCTATACTATTAATCTGGTTTGAATTTTCCATGTAGAATTTTAAACACTCAGTTGGTGGAAATGATAAAGACAATCAGAATGTCAGAACAACTTGTAAGGTTTGTTGATGTCCTTTGTGGAATAGAATGTGCTATTTTTGCCTTTAAAGCAGCAACACATCAAGGAAATGGAACTGGTGGTGGCATCTGCAGCTGTTGCCTTGACCAGGTCATAATGCAGATGTACTGCATTCGGGGCCAACAGCACAATTACATCACCATGCTCCATAACGTCATACCCCAATCATCTGTTGCAGTGTCAAACTTCCCTGCTCATCGAAAGCCACTCATCTGTGGGAGGCGGGGATTGGCCTATGTAAGGGGCATTACAGCCCCTCCCATGACATTTTGATGACATCACAACGCCAGTAGGGTTTAAATCTAGTGCGCGGAAACCACGTGGCCTCTTTTCGCTCTCCGGGTCCAACGGACTAGGGGTCACAGTGCTGTAGAAACAGTAAACAGTGGCGATGTGCTGCAGTAAAGAGGGCCAGTGTGCACACTTTAGATAAGTATTTGCCCCTATGTGTTCAGTGTCTGTGTTGCCAGTTCAGTTGTACACTTTAGCTGAGTATTCGTAACTGAGTGTAACTTGAAAGGTTTATGGAATGTTTTGTGTCTAGATTGTCCTGTAAATAAATATTTAACTTACTTACCCTCAAGTGAGTGTCTTCTTTTCCCACTCACTGAACCCACAAACATGATTTCACACAACATAGTCTCTCAGCTGGTTTCCAGAAAAAACTAATGTTCTGTTTTGGAGTCACATAAAACAGTTAATTTTCCTTCAGATATTTAAGGCCTTATATAAGATGGGACCACTGGCTCCCAAACCCCTTCTCCACTGACTTCCGAAATGCCTTTCTCACATTCCACGAATAATAAGAAAATGGGATTACTGTTGTTTCTGATTTGACAATTAAATTGCTCGTCCTTTTCATTATTTTCTTTTAGTGGGGTGGGAAATGCTAATTTCCATCAAGATTGTTAGAAGCATAGGATTCAAAATAGACAACCGTGGCCCTCAGGCTAGCCCTACTATTTAATGAAATTGGTGATTCTTCTGTATAGCTTGATATCATTTTAAAACTGTGTTGTAGTGAAAACCTATCGACTTCAGTTTTTAAAATATTATTAATTTAACTAGTGTTGGCGCGTGGCCAAGTGGTTAAGGCGTTCGTCTAGTGATCTAAAGGTCGCTAGTTCGAGCCGTGGCCGAGGCTGCGTGTGTGTCCTTGAGCAAGGCACTTAACCACACATTGCTCTGCGACGACACCGGTGCCAAGCTGCATGGGTCCTAATGCCCTTCCTTTGGACAACATCGGTGGCGTGGAGAGGAGAGACTTGCAGCTTGGGCAACTGCCAATTTTCCATAAAAAAAAACCTTGCCCAGGCTTGCGCCCTGGAAACTTTCCAAGGTGCAAACCCATGGTCTATCGAGACTAACGGAGGCCTACCTATCTACCAATTTAACTAGAAATGCTGAACTGACATGTTTCTTTCAATAACTAAATCCTACCTCTTACTATCTTTCCTTTCGGTTAGTCCTGACGAAGGGTCTCGGCCTGAAACTTCGACAGCGCTTCTCACTATAGATGCTGCTTGGCCTGCTGTGTTCCACCAGCATTTTGTGTGTGTGTTGTTATTTGTGTTTGAGCCCTGGAATTAATTTTCAATTGCATGTTTAAATTTTTTTTTATTATGTTTACTTTTTGCAAGAGATTTTTAAATATAATTCAGCTCTTAACAGTCATGTTTTAATTAAAGAATGTAGAATAGAGTCTGAACTGTCAAGATCGAGAAAGACTCCTGTTAGGCTGATAGGTCTTTGCAGGCTCTGATTAGAACAAAAGGGCTTGCTCCATTGCTCAGTCATTGCTTAATCCCTGTTTCATCTTCCTCAGGTGAAGGAATATTATTCACACAGCATCTACAATTTTACTTAAGTGAAAAGCGTATCATGGATGTATGCCAAACTGAATTCAATTTTGAATTGAAGAGAATATCACAGTGTGGAAAGAAAAGATTACAATAAAAATCATGATTGTCTGGTATTCAAGAAAATTAAGTCGTACGTTGCAGTGCTCAAAATTTCATTGAACATTAAAATTATTTTGTGTGGTGACATCTGTAAGGATAAAGTTAAAATGGTTGTGGGGTGGTGGTGAAATTGTTCCTACCAACATCCTGCGTTTATTTGCTTCATGATGGAGAGAGACAAAATGTTTTATTTCATATCTTGGAGAGAAAGTAGATATTGGGAAAGATAGATTAGAATATGTTTTATCACAATATCCACAAACAGCTGAAAGATTGATGCCTCCTAAAATTGCCTAAAAGATTCACTTTTACCTATTTTTTTTCTGTTTGGGATCGGAGTTCAGAATTCCATGTTTTCTGACTTAAAGTAACTTCCCTGCAGGTCCTTTGAATACTCAGTATAAAATATTGAACTTGCAGACATCCATAAAAGGTTTATCCGATAGGAGAGTCTTGTTTGTGTTAATCCTTACTTAATTTACAAGTTGGAGGTCAGAGGGTGGGGACATTTATTTTTGCAATCCCATGAGCTGGTTTCTTGTCGCTCCTCAATATGAAATGGGTCATCTCAAAGACAACTGGCAGAGAACTGGAGGCCTAGTTTCCTCATTGAGAAAGCATCCTGTCTAAAATGCAAACAGTAAATGTGTCATGAATTTATGCTAAAATGCTGACTAATAATCTCATTTAATGACGTTCGAGGTGACAGTTGTCTTGGCAACTATATGGATGAGCCAAAGCAGCTGATACAAGCATTTACTTAAATTTAATGAGCACATACATAGTTTTTACTTGATTGTGATAGAATTTATTTTGGAATGATGTTATCTTTAATCATGATAATATCTTAACTTCAAAGGGGAATGAAGATTATTTTATCTAAATATTAATAGTGTCTCATTTCAAATAAATATTTACTTTTACTAAAACAAGGCATTGGCCAAATTATTTTATGTGCAAATCAAACTAAATCCACTAAATTACCAAATCCACTCTGCTTTCTACATCTTGAGATTATATAATGATTACAAACAGACAGATTTTATTTTGTTGTGTTGATTTTATGATAGGGTATAGCCGTTCATTTTTCTCAGTAGAAAATCTGAATTTTTAAAACTTTAACTGCTCACAACCAACATTTGGGGCTCAAGTATCAATGTAAGATTGGTTCCTCCTAAAACTCAAGGTTGTCTTCATGTTGAAATACTTTTAATAGTCTTCATTAGTTTGTTAATCTCATTTCTAGTATAACACACAAAATTCTGGAGGAACTCAACAGGTCAGGTAGCATCTATGGAAATGAATAACAGTCAACGTTTCCTGATGGATACAATAAGAGACTGGATCTAGAGGAACATGGTCAGGAAAAAAATTGATTTATCTATGTGTCATCTTGAAACCCTGTATCAGGATTGAGAGTAGAGAGGGTATAAAGCGGAGAGGGGGAGACTGAGACAGGGGCCAGTTGCTGATAGGCGGACCAAGGAGGTGTCAGGTTTGATAGGCATAAAGAAACAGGTGAAGAATGGGGAGAGTAGATTTGGGAGATAAAGGCAGGTATGTGGGTGATTGGTGAAAGTAGACAAGTAAACTCCCTGCTGCAGGGGGAGGAGGGCACAGGATGCAGATGGAAGAGTGCAAAGTGTAGTTGGAGGCTGGAGAGTGATGAGCAGAAAGCAGCTGATAAGTAATGAGAGTGGTAATGTGAACCATTAAGGAGGAGATGAAGGGTTGGTGGAGCCAGAAGAGGAAGGAGATCCACTGGGTAAAATCTCTGGGTAAGAGGTGAGGTTTATGTGTTACTGGAAGGTTTATTGATCTATGGAGTACTCAGTCAGAATATGAGGGGCTGCTTGTGGTTTGTTTGGACCTCATCCTGGAAGTGGTGAAGACTGGGTATGGACAGTTTGGTCTGGGAATAGGAGTTGAGAGTTCAGGATGTCCTTTACAGACATTCTGCATGTTCTCTGCAAACCTATTGCATGGTTTGCACTTGGTCTCACCAGTGTAGAGGAGGTTATGTGAGGAGAACTGAGTGCAATAGACGAGTTTGGAGTAACATGGGAATTTTCCTCACACCCGACAGCGCTGTTCCTATCCCTGGATGGGAGGTATAAGATCAAATGCTGTACCTCCTGTGGTGGCAATGGAAAGGGTCAAGGAGGGGGAGGCATGAGTGGAGCAGGGAGTCACAGGGAGCGGGTGATTCCTGGTGTAATTGGAAGGGGAAATCATGCAGTGATCCTGTTGCAGCTGGAAGAAATGACAAAGGATATGTGTCGAGTGTGAAGGCTAGAAGCGTTCCTTTAGTCATCGCGCTTACTTATCAAATTCTAGCACTTGAAGCCTTTGTATCCCTGTAATAGACACTAAGCATGTTTTAGAAAATTCAGATCAATGAGGGAGAAAGGACACTTCCAGGTTACACCAGGGTATTTCTTTTTTTAAAAGTGGGATAAGTGATATGAATGATTAACTAACCAACAAGTCCACAGTGCAGTCAAAAAGTTGATAAAGTACCCCTCTCTCTCATCAGGTTCTGTAGCTGGAGAATCTCGGAAGGCCTTGCACTGGTAAATTCCAGTCCAAGGAGAATGCTCACTACTCACACTGATAGGATCAAAGAGCCCCTGCTTCTAATCTAAGTCAGCTATAACTCTAAAGCTGGTCCTTTTCTTCTTAAGTGATAGAATCATAGACAAGTCTTTACATTGTCAACTTAACCAATCTCACTTGTCACAAAAAAACAATGTCGTATCAACTCCTTTATGCTTTCTATCTGCATGCATCAAGACGTTATGTTTTACTTCTCGATAAGCATGCCTGCTCATTCTCAAGATGTAAGTGGACAGGTCCATTTTAAGTAAACAAATCTGTTTTGAACCCTCTCATTGCAAACATCATTTATCCTTCACTAGCCTCTGTCTCCACCTTCACACTTCCCCCTTCCCTTTATACCTGTTACCTTCCCAACTCTCAGTCCTGAAGCAAGGCCTTGATCCCAAATGTCGATGATTCATTTGCCCCATTACAGATGCTGCTCTAGCCACTGAGTTTTTCCATTATTTGTTAATTGTTGCTAAAGGATTCCTGATGATGGTTTAATTCTATCACTTCCCAACATCTTTTGTTGTTCATTTGGAGATTAGTAAAAACCTTTGTATTTTACATTGAGGGGAAACAGAGGGTGCCAGTCATTTAACTTGAAATACTGTACTTATTTTTGTAATGTTCTTTTTTGAGGAAGTTAATACCTCTTTTAGTTTAATGCCCATTGCTAACATGAAATACTATTTGCAGATTTATTCTGGAAAACAGATCATAGCTCCTAATGGGAGTTATAATTCTCAAATTTAGTTCTGCTGTTCACATTATTTACAAACGAGCTTTGACTTAACATTTATAATTGAGTTGACTTACACTGAGGATTTATTTAATTTGAAAAGAAAAGATTTCCTGCGTTTTTATTGAACATCCAAATTAATGGTTTTGTACAGTTTGGATTTAACATGATTTGGAAGAGTTAATATAGCCACAACTGATGATTTTCATTATGTCAGGCATCATTAAATTGATGTCAAACAATAGCACCCAGGTTAAAGGCTCATCAGACTTGCGATGACCTCTCTATTAGCATTTTGAAAATGTGATTGTGCCAGTGTCACTCTGAATAAGATGGTGATTCTTTTCATTTCATACGATAGGAAAAGTAATGAAATTAAATGAGATTGGACAAGGGGGAAAAAAGCATCTCACAAGAAATCTGTACTTAAAGCTTTTTACCTGCTGCTTTGACACCTACTGATCATACAACCTTGAGGCATTTTATAAGATTAATTTGAAGTCAGATAATCCATTTTTGGTGATTGGGTTTAAGTTTACCAGTTTAAAGAATGAAAGAAAATATTGTAAGTTATTCATGGAACTTTTGAGCACAAGAGAGAACGTGGCTAATTACTGATTCAGCTACATTGGACCAACAGCAGCAACAAATTCTAACACCTCAAACACAATAAAACCAGAAAATATAGCAGTATAAACAGTCATTAACTCCATTGCTTATGGTAAGTATTGGTCTGGGGATGATTAGCACAGCTACATCAATGATGAAATTTGTGTATTATAAATGACAGTTTGTTAGGCTTAACAAGATTGTAGAGGATCAGATAAATTAAAATTTAACAAGACTTTATAAATAAATCCTTTGTTGAACTTGAGTCATTTCAAATGCGTGTATATTTTCCTGTGTGACAGGAAGACATTAGTTACGTTTAATCTTGTTACACCAGCGCTAATTCCTGTTGTGCCAGTTGAACTCAATCAATTGCACTTTTAATTTACAAAAATAATTTACTGCTGGTCATCAATGTGGCTAATGTGAATGCAGTGTACTGTTGCATATGTGCTGATTTGCGTTTTGGTCCTCTATTTTGATGTTAATGTTTTTTGAGATAATTGCATACGCTATTTTTTTAATCAATACTTTATTGTACAGTGAAATTGATTTATGCATTGACTGGATTGTTTTTAGATGGGTGTTCGGTGCTTTGCATATGACTCCTAAAAAGAAGAAAATTCAGTGCATTTAAAGTGTAATTAAGCCTAACAATCCCTGTCTGTGTGTGAACAACACTGGTTATCTACCTTCTCATTCTTCTGTCATTTTGAGGAACAACAGTGTCCTGAACAGGATCTTAAATACATTTTCAATGTGGAATTTGTACTAGATTCTCAGGTAGAATTCCTGGCAGCCAATTAAGCCGTAAGAGACGTCTTTTGAGGTTTACAAATCGGAGCAAGTTATGCACGAATAAGGAAATAAATGATAAATTTGTATAAACATTTGATTTTGTCCAATTAAAGTATTTTGTACAGTTTTGCTTCCTCAATATTAAATACGTTGAGCTTTTGAGTGTATGTGGTGTAGATTCACTATTTATGTTGTGATTGGGAAAGTATTTATGGAGTGGTACTGTGATTATTTCCACAGTAGGATTTAATTAAAGCTTCTTAAAAATCGTTTAGAGTTTTAATAAGGTGCATGGGAAAAAAGACCATTGCCTGTGGTTGGGTAATAATGACAAGAAATTGTCAATTTACAAAAGAGATTAGATTTCTTTCAGTGCAGAGAACTGTTGCAGCATGAAATTCATTGTCATTGAGTGCAAATGAAACAGATTCATCAAAACTGGATTTATACTTTAATCTTGGGTATTGGTTGGGGAATGGGATTCTTGTAGGATTGCTCTCACAAATGGTCTCCTTCTTGTGCTCTATGATTCCATGCAGTGAAAATTACTTTCTTTGGAGGTAGGTTTTTTGCACAGAGTGGTGGGTACCTTGAATGCACTTCCCAGGGTGGTGGGTGAGGTGGATACAGTAGAAACATTTGAAAAACAAGAGTCTTTGGGCACATGGATATAAGAAGAATGGAGGGTTATGGACTGTGTAAGAGGGAAGGATTAGATTGATAGTGGAATAGGTCTACATTGGTTGGCACAGTTCTTTGGACCTTTACTGTTCCATGTTCTGAGTTCCAGATGTGATCAAATCTCAGCTTTCCATTCCCGGTTGGTAGAGAATAGCTACCAGTAGGTTGCATTGAATCAAGAAGGAACAATTTTTACCAAAATTATCTTTGGAGTTGTGCTTTTGATCATGATTTTCAATAGTTTCCCTTGAATTTAGCTTGACCATTAGAGTAAAGTTATCCAAACATGAATAAACTCCTGTGAGACTTCAGGAGAACCTGACAGTAATTCCCTTTGATGTGCAAACAATATGAAGCTTGATGAGTGCAATTGATTAATCTACCTGGGAACTCCAGGAACATCTGTAATTTAGGATTTTTGAAAACTGTTTTCAACTCATTGCAATCAAGCACTTTGCTACCTCCTATGCAACTAAATCCAACTCTTCTTATCAGGCTGTTAACTCGAGCACCTGATGGAAACCCAAAAAGTTACAGAGAGAACAGGCAAACTGCTGACAGACAATACCAGAGGTCAGGATCCAACCCAGGTCACTGGAGTTATGAGGAAGCAGCGTTCCTTGTTGCACCAGTTTTCAGAGAATTTTGCGTATTTTCTACAGTATTCCTTATGCATTGAGAAGCTGTATGTTTACGCATCAACCAGGATATAAATTTTTTAACTACCCTCCCCCTCCCCCCATACAGTTTTGTTTGTAGGTTACGTTTGGTTAACAGCAAACTATAAGCAACTACTTTGAGTCTTTGTTGAGGACTTGATATCCAGCAAAGTCCACATACCTGGAGCTTTCACAACTGTTCAATGCTGAGAAGTTGCAGATGTTTAGTGAACATCTCAAGAAAAATTACGATTCCTGCACAGAGACCCCAAACTTGTTGCCTTTTGGGAGAAATGCACTAGTTATCCATGAAATTCCAAGTATGTCGGCTGAATTAATTGTGAATCTGGCCCCGAATGCAAGTTGCAGTGAGACAATGCCAAGTGAGGAAAAGTGAGTAAAGATTTTTTCACTTTACTAAATGTTAATTTAAAAAAAAGTCAATTTAAAAAAATGTCCATTGCTACATTAATAACTTTGACTTGCCATCAAAGTTACCATTTGTTTTGAAATCAAGTCATTTTGTTTTGTTAACTTTATTCTCTTTGATATCATTCTGATATCAAGAATGGGAGTAGGCGACATGCCCCCTGATTTTGTTCTGCAAAGATCATAGCTGATCATCTCATGCAGTTCATCCATCCTAACTGATTCCATATCCCTTAGGTTCTGGAATTTTGGGAATTATCCACTCAGCCTTGAACATATTAGATAGGTGACAATGCATCCGCTGTGGCATAGAGAAGCAAAGTAGTGAACAAGTTCAAACTGACTTCAGTGTGAAACATCCAATCACTTATCTGATGACTTCTTTCTTTTTTTTTTGCAATATCTGAGCATTTTAGTGAGGCAACCATTCATTGTCTCTTGCAATCTACCCTTGAGAAGTAATGGTGGGTTACCACCTTGAACCACTGCAAATCTTCCTGGTGAAGTTAGTCCCACAATACTGCTGAGCAGTGAGTTCTGGGATTAGGACCCATTAGTGACAAAGTCACTGCAAGTCAGGATGTTGTATGGCAGAGAGGGGACTATGTTGTTAGAGGTATTCTCATGTGTTAGTGTACCTTAAACCCAAGTTGGACCATTTTTGTTTTGTACTGTTTGTTTTTTTTATATATTTTGTATTTTTTTTAATGTATTGCTGCTGCGAAACAACAAATATCATAACCTACATCAGTGATATAAATCTGATTCTACCTTTAGGCAAGTTCCACAATCACCTTCAGCACAAGGCTGTGTGCTTAGCCCCTGCTCTACTCATTTTGTACTTGGATAACTTCACTCACCTCAACTTAAATTATCTTATTCCACAACCTATGGGATCTCTTTCAAGGACTCTTGTTCTCAGTATTATTTATTTACTTATTCATCCTTTTTGACATTTGCACAGTTTGTATTGTATGGTTGTCAGTGTATGTGTGTCGTTTTTCATGATTCTATTGTATTTCTTTTACTGTGAATGCTTGCAAGAAAATTAACCTCAGGGTAGTATATATACTTACACATTCTTTAAAAATAAATTTACTTTGAACTTTGCAGTGTAGCCTCCCTACTTCTGCACCGAGGAGAAATATCCTTGCAAAGACCACTCTGTCAAATCCTTCAGAATCATACATGTTTCAGTTGCATCGACCCTCTTTCAAAATGTTTGTGTGTTGGCTTCATCATCAGCACTTTTACCAATCTAGTAAATCCAAAGTTTTTGCAAATATGCCCTTCCTGACACTTGGAACTCTTATGAGTAAATAAAAGCAAAGTCTCAGGAAAAGTGGTTGGATATTTCAGACAAAGATCCAGATGAACTTACTCACTCAGACACAGACACCCTCACACTCCAAATCCTTGCAGAAAGGCCAATGTGCCAATTTGCTTTCCTAATTGCTTTCTCTCCCATCTTGTAAAAAGGAGATAAAAATAACACCAGAAAAAGTTGTTTAATTAGCAATAGAAAATGATTTTAATGATGCTTATTTATAACGTCTGTTTCAATGGCCCTTCTGTCGTGCATACTCTCTATGTCTATTACCTTTCCATGAAAATATTTTGCCTGAATTCCTAGAGGCATGTAAATTACTTCACACTGTGTGAAAGCAGAAAATCAAGGCTGTGAAATGGGCAGCACGGAAGGATTAGCGGAAATTAGAAATGCAATAGAAATTAAGCAAGATGGTAAATTAACAGAGGCAAGGAGACACCGAGGAAGTGCAAAGCAGAAATAGAACAAATTATCTTGAATACTTGCTAGAGTCATTAAAATTTTAAAAAGTGAAAATGGAATTGGCACGTTTAACAGGAAGGATGTAAGTTGCTGGCTTGTATGGAAGCTGGACAAACCCCTGAAAAATAATTGTTTTGGAGAAAAAAAATGGTAGTAAAATTGGGAAAAAGTGTGCTTGTAACATTAGTATAAACCTTCCTGTAGATCACAAAAAGTGATATTTTCATTCGTGTGAGTGTTGTGAATGAGGGGATAGTTTCCAGATGAGGGACAAACATTGAAGATTGAAGTATGTAGAAATTTGGATTTTTAATGTATTTATGGCATGATCCAGAGACATGGAGTGGATGATGCTCTCTAGGTTGACTGACTGTTAAAACAAAGGTCAGTGAATACTTTGCAGCCACCCCCCCCCCCAACACGTGTGTGTGAATGGACAGACACATGGTTAGAAAAAGAATACTTCCCTGTGTGCACTTGAGCGGTAAATCCCTTGTGTCCTTTATCAAGTTTGCTAGGAACATATCATTGTTTGAAAACGGATATAAAAGGACATGCATTGAGCTTAATCCTCTGAAGACTCAACATCACTTCTGAAATGAATAAATTAGTAAAGTTGCTTTTGTATAACAGCTCTCCCTTACCCTGCAGAGGAAGTAACACAGGTATCATCAAAATAAGTGGCAAAATTCCTAAGTTTGACACTGAGATTTCCTAATTATGTTGAACAAAAATATTCAGTATTAATGGGATAATTGGTTAAGATTCTTTTCAAGTCCCATTGCATCTCTGTTAACCTCTTACTGAAGATAAACTTCTCAAGTCTTTGCACTTCTTCAACACTACTACTGTTCATTCTCAGTTTTAATTGCTCTGCAATTGGCAGCTGCAGCTTCAACTGCTTGGATCCATGGTTGCGGAATACCTCCGTAAGACCACCCCCCTCCATCAATTCCCCTTTTGCTTTTTGATATATCTCTTTAACTTTTTGTTGCTGTTTGACCTCCACTGGCTCAGCTTCAAATACTGCTCAATAATGCTCAAATGAAGTAGCTTGAAAAGTTTTGTTACGTTAAAGGTACAGTATAAATGAAAGTTATTTTGAGTAATAGCAGAAGAAACAAAAGGTGTAGATTTATCAAATTTATCCAAGACAGCTTCCTAAAGTAGCACGTCTTAAAGCCAATAAAGGAGAACATTGCTACTTGATTTAGTTAAGAGAAATGAACCAGCAATTGGAAACTGATAGCGTGAAAACGTCTTGACGAAATTGAAAGTAATAAATTGAATTTATTATCAAATTTGAAAGGGAGAAAGACAGCTAACAAATCAAGGTTTTGGACTTAGGCCAAGGCTGAACTTGAAGGGAAAAGGGTTGAATACAATGCTGGAAGAAATTGACCTAAGGTTGCATCAAATTTGGAATTGGTGCATTATATAATCTTAATGTTCATACTTTTGAAATGATAATGATAATGAAATGAAATGATAACTTGTAATAAATATAGATTCAAAATGAAGAAACTTGCTTGGATATTGGCAAGAGTAGAAAATTAGGTTTGGAAGAAACTGGAAAGGAAAGGATAATTTAAAAGGCAACTGACTTAGAGTAGGGATCAGTGCCAGATCCAAGGGTGCGAATGAGGGCCAGGGTTTCCATGGTGATAAACTATTGATGGTGTTATCTGATTGATGGGTTAAAGAAAAAGTTAGAGAGAGGATGAGGCCAGGGTTGCCACTGTTAGCCTATAAGAGAGGCTTCCTTTCTTGGAAGCATCCCACACTGACCTTCCACGTAATTTAAAAAAAAATCTTCTTTACTCTCCTCCAGTTGAATTTGATATCCAACATTCTTAGTTTCTCATTCTCCATACACCATATGTCCTGAAGATTTTCCAGCATCTTGTGTTTCAGATTTCAAGCATTCTTTTTATTTTGATTTTCAAAAGTTAAATAGTCGCTGCTTTTCATTCACCAAGCAATTTGTATTCAGATACCCGGACACAATGCCTTCTCCATCTCAATTGATGCTGGACAATCGGGGCCTCTAAACTGATGTTGAGCTGAGTGAGGACATTGAGCATAATGCAAGGGTTCATTCCAGTTTATCTTGAGGATCCACCAAAGAAAATGCTGCTGTTGGAGATAGGTGTTTCTGCAATCTTGCAATTGTAAAGGAGAGTTTGGATTGTGTTTGTGTTTCATTACTGACTGAGTTGTGTTTCATTATTGAATGAGTAATCAGAGTCTTAAACAAATTATTTGGACACCAATCTGGAAAATTGTGGAATTTAAATTCAATGAATCAATTAAACCAGAAGGAAATATACTATTATCAGTTAATTTTGGTAGTGATATAAAATCTCATCTGGGTTGTTAATGGCCACATTAGGGCAGAACATTTGCCTTTTATTATGTGTTCCAGCTGATCACAAACTCCAACCCAGAGGAATGCAGGTGTCTGTTATGAAGCCAGTTGGTTCAGTGGCAGTTTGTAGTAGGCAAAAAATGCCAGTTGGGCCAGGAACCATGTTCAGTCAATAAATATAACACAAAGAACCATCCATCTTTAAGCATGCAATGTGAAATTCCAAATCACTTTACTTGAGTACTTCACATATGCTCGTTTATTCCTCAGATATTCAATGCACTTTACGTGACACGAACAATAAAAAAGTGTTATACAAACAGAAAATGCTGGAAATATTCTTGTCAGACAGTATCTGTGGAAACCCAAAGTAAGGTGGCCTGGGCTGGAGAGCTAAGATCTTGGCACATCAGAAATGGAGTGATGGGGTCAGGTGCATGTAGTGTTGATGACAATTAGCTGATAGTAGACTGAGAACTCACAGGAGGAGGGGAATGAGTGATGAAGCTGGAGAAGAGATCAGTGATAGGGTTGTCTGACTGGGTGTTGGTAAAACCTGGTGCTCCAAGACTGCTGAGAGTTGGACACTCCTAAGACAAATGTGGAGCTTGTTCCTCATTTGGAATTATTTAACAGCTTTGCAAGTTGATGAATCCACAAAGGGATACATAATTGGTGGTCAGTCCAGTTTCCAGAGTAGAATGATTTGACCTGAAAGTGAAATCGTAGTCCACTCCAGAAAAATAAATCAATTGCAGACGCTTGGCATGGAGAAAAAGAGAACGGCCAAGCAATAAAGTTAAATTCTCCTGATGACTGAAACTCTCCATTCCCTGATCTTTACTGTTGTCCATTTGTTGTTATCCCTGTTAGAATTCATATGTTTTAATTCATTTATCTTGTCGAGTAGAATGGATCCCATTTTGTTTTGCCAGTTAAGACTCTATTACATTTGACGGTTTTTCTAACTTGTAATTTTTTTGGGGGGATCCAGAATGATCTTTTGCAGCAATGTCTTCATTGCCATTAGGGTAAGTGAGGACTTCAACCCTGGCATCACAGATACATCAGTAAATATTACAATAGTGTTCAAAGGTGGGGTAAGCCACAACTGCTGTGGGACTGATGCCTATTTTTTTCTGTCATTAATCTGCAATAAGGAAGAGCTGATTCCCCTCAAAAGGGTTATACTTTGAAGATTTATTTCCAGATAGTTTAGTTCTGGCCAACAGTCTCCTAGTTTATGATGTTAATGGCACATGTCTTGAAATTCATCTTAAGGGTTCTCTTGCATTGTTTCTTCTTGCGTCAAGATTGCTTTCTTCATTGGCTAGATGGGTGCACAGTTCTTTTGATTGGTGCCTACCAGGCATATGCCTGCTCCGTCTTAATTGACGCTGGACAATCAGGACCACTACAATGATGGTGGACTGTGCAAGTACATTGAACCTAATACAAGAGTTCATCCCAGTTTATTTTGTTTGTGCAATCTTGCAATCGTAAAAGAGAGTTTGCATTGCCATAGTTGTGTCAGCTAAACACTTGTATGTGTGGCCGTCTGGTGAAGGTGTGATGGTATTGGGTTTGCAGACTGCAAAGATCTAAACTCAAATGAAGACCTTAAGCCCTTTTGAACATTAATTGACACAAGTACGCTCACTAAAGAGAGATTATACTGTAATTATCCAATCTTCGAAGACTAGTTTACTTCTCTATTTATCCTCCACGGCGGGTTTAGCTGACAATACCTACTATTTCAGTGGTGGGTCCCCTCTTCTGACCAAGAAGAAGGTACTTCCAACTAACATAGTAGTTTAAAGCACAATTCATTTGTATTTTCAGTGCTACACTTTTTAGAACCCAACAACATTATTAAAAGACATTTTAAACTCACAGATGATCCTATTTCAAACAATTCCCAATTCCAAACCATTTCTAAAACACAAAAGATCTCCAAAATGCAGCTATATTTCTCGTAAATTAAAAAGACTAAAAAGAATGCTGACAAAAGAATCATCCGCCACAGAAACCGAAGCCACAGGAATGGATTCCAGTCACCCCATCTTCCTGTCCTATTTCTTGATGTTCTTCAAACACGCTTAATAAGCCTGAACTACTCTCTGCATTTATACCTTTTCTCTATCACTTGGGTGACTTTACATGTAAATGATAGTTCCTCAGATACCCTTTTAACATAAATGGTCTAAAAGCATTTTGGAATCTTAGATCTCAGCTTCATGTTCACTTCACAATTAAAGCTGCATAGCTAACTTCCTTGCATACATAAACTTTCCAACTATATACATATCAGTTATTTGATATGCAAAATGATATTTCCCGTCTGGTCTGCAAACTTCCTTGAACTAAACAACTTAGAGTCAGCTTGCCTGTTTTTAGCAAGTCGAATTCAACAACCCTTTGCCTTATACTGTCTGTCATACAGCAATAAACCAGATGTAGTGAACTAAATCTTATTTCTCACAGAAAGAGAATTTACAATCTACAGAGCTTGTTTGCAAAGCTGTTCTATAGATAGTACTTGTTTAACTTCAAGCTGATTGCTGCTTGCCATTTACATTTTAAAAACTGAAGACTGACTTTTTCCCACCAGAAGCTAAACAAACTATTAGTTGGAAGCTTACTTCCAATTGTTTGTGATCTTACAAGTGGCAGCTGTTGGGTTTAAAAAGCAAGGTTAGCAAACAACCAAGAGACCTGCTGACCAGGAGTGAATATTCATCACAAAGGCAAGGCCAGCACAAGGGACTGTGTGTTGAATCTCTGTACAATTCTGTTCTCACTCTAAGGTAACTGCAAGTTAGGTAAAGCAGATTGCATTTTCCAAGTTACTGGCAATATAGATCTTGTTTGCAGGGCTGAAGATTGACCAAGCGCAGTGGTGGCTAACATTTAATGACGTTCAAGATGGGTTCTCATTTGTTGCGATCAGATGTCTAGTTAAAGACAATTTGTGGTCCTCATTTTAAATGTTCTACTGCATTCCAGAGCTTGCTTCTTGTTACCCATGTTAATTTGGATTTAGCAAAAAGGTGAGAAGGGTTCAAGAATTTGTTTTCAGTTCAATAGTGGATGTCAGTCCCATGACAAACAGGTTTCATTGGGTTTTCATAGGTTTAGAAAAAATATAAAGAATGTGGATACTAGTCTTGGATTCCCAAATACTAGAGAAAACCTTTTAATTTTGCCAGTATGTGGATATGGTCATTGAACTGACTGCCATGAATTTGATCTATCATTGTACAGCATTGGAAGTTGAAATATTAAATGTTGTAAATCCAACAAAAGTACAGATTTGAATCAGTTGGCATGAAAACTGGAGCCTAGTTTACTGTAAACTGGCTTTGTGCTTCAAGCCAACTGGAATGGAAGTATAATCAGAGAGTCAGAGCCAAATTGAAATTACTTGCATTTTATTGTTCCAAGTCAGTGGCAGACTGGAAGACTATTTTTCCCCCCCGGTGCATTTCCTGGCAAGTGAGAAAGTAAACAAGGTATTAACCTGATAAACTGTTCAGATGATACTATTTTCATGGTAATTTATGTTTGCCTCATGACTGTGATCAACCCCCCCAAAATATCGTAGTATGCATTTGCTTGAAAGCTGTATCTAAAAGCCAATAATTTAGTAGTATAACAGTGTTAAAAGGGTGTCTATGGACAAGTTCAGTGTCTGGTTGTAGTGATTCTTCCAGCACAACTTGCACAATATGAACTCAGGAAATGATATGGCGCTGTAAGGAGATAATGAGTTGCAGATAAGGCTGTACATGTAGCAGTTTGTAACAGTCCTCGGCAGAACCTATTCCTTAACAAATAATGTCTATTTAAAAAGTATCTCTATGATGGGTTATAGAAGTCATGACAGGAATTGGAGCAAAGTTTCCTGATAATGGGAAGGTAATTTTTTTCATCACAATGTAGTAAATGGATGCTAATTGTGCAGTGGAAATTAGTGCATGAACTTGATCCTGGTCATTTACAGCAATAATTAACAGAATCAATAGCCAGTTACCCCTGTTTTGGAGTTAAATTGTGCTGTCACTGCTATATGAATATATTTGTTAAAGTTCTACATTTCCACAGTGTAATAAGTGACCCCCCCCCCCCATAGCAGAGTATTAGCTACTTTTTATATTCTCTATTCCCCTTTGGAGTAAAAGTGTACTGCATATGTATCATATTACTGCTGAGATTTTTTTTCACTAACATCAGGAAACGTGGACATGTGGAGTGTTAAATAGAGCACACTGATAATTCACAGCAGTGGTGCTGCATTATTTAGGAGTCTGACAAGAATCTTTCATGATGAGGAGAAGGAAGTATGACTCTCAGTAAAATCTTGGTTTGAACTCAGTTGTCCGTGGAGATCCTTGACATTTTAGCACCTGGTCTGCTGGAGAGGGATTTATTCTTGGTTGAGAGTCTCATTTTTACACACAGCTGAATAGACAGCAGCTGCAATGTTTCGTTTAGTAACAAGGATCTGTCTTTTTTTTTCCACTTTCACCATGGATGTAGCATCTAGTACTGTGGTGAAGAAGCTGTTGTTAATTTGGTAAGGATCTGCATGATTCAGGATTGACTCATGGGGTTAACATTCACACCATATGCAGCTTTACTGTTAATAATGTTTTGCTGACTTTGTAGGTGCCATCAGATGTAACACCTCATCTTGAGAGCCATTTGCATTTGCTGTTGCAGTTCCACTTCCTTTTTGTCAGATTAGGGTACTTATTGACACCTAAAATAGAGCAGATGCTGGAAAACTGAAATAAAAGAGGAATTGCAAGATAAAAACACAAAATGCTGGCAGAACTCAGCAGGCCAGGCAGCATCTATGGGAGGAGGTAGTGACGACATTTTGGGCCAAAACCCTTCATCAAGATAAACTCAGTAGGCTGGGCCAGAGAGAGCTGGATTTCTTATTCGCCTTTTCATTGGGTGGCTATGGTGGTTTCACTAAATATAGTCTTTGCTGAACGATTTTGAGAAAGATGCTTCAGTTTTTCAGAGTTTCTGAACAATTGGGCCAGATCACTCTGCACTTCTCTAGCTGTGGTGGATTCTCTAGCTTGAGGCAGACTTGTGAACCTATTCACTGCAACGGCTGAGTACAGGGAGGATCTGACCTTTTTGGTGCATCGAAAGGTGTTGAACTGAAAAGATGGATGCGCTTTGCATCTGGCCCTTCAGATTTCCACCAAGCATGGCTCATGCAACTAATTGAATGGGGCTGCTGCACTTTTGTCAGAAGGAAAGCAGTTTGTTTTCATTTTAATTATATTTTCATTAACTTTATTCACTAATTTATACATTGAATGTGTTTCAAATTAATGTATAATATTTTAATTCATTAAAATTATTTGAATGCAGTTTGACTTTTTTTTTCCTGCTTTGGGTTAAAGACATATGGAATCAGTAAAAAAGACAGTTTGAAAGCTTTAGCTTCCACCAGCTATGGCCTGGTTGCTAGTGGTAACCTGTTCTGTTTTGCAGGATGACTGTAGAACAGAGGTGTGCGGGGTGCATACTGGGTCTGCTCCAGTGCAAAGGATAGCCAGAATTGGAACAAAAAGTGGAGGCACTTTGGTTATGATTGAACTTAACTTTTACACTTAAAATGATTGATCTTTATCAAATCAGAATCAGGTTTAATATCACTGATATGTCATGAAACTCATTGTTTCAAATAGTGCAGAAGAGGAATTGCGAGATAGTATTCATGGACCATTCGTTAATCTGATGGCTGAGGGGAAGAATCTGTTCCTAAAATATTAAGTGTATGTCTTTAGACTCCTGTATCTCTTCCCCAATGGCAGTAATGAGAAGGATGTCCTGAATAGAAAAGACGCAGTTCAGAAAGAAATCAAAATCATCATATGACGAAATCCTGTTGATGAAATTACTTCTGATGTGGTTTGTGGTGCAAGCCGTTTAGAAGTAAATATGTACATCATTGTACCGCCGACACAAATTCATGAAATGTTACATCATTTGGTCAATGACGATAGGGTGTCAGTGCCCCAGAAACTTCAAAGGGTGTCAGCGTCTGTACCTCAGTTGAGATGTAAATTTGGACAGTGAAGTTCAGCATAAAAAGGAGCATAAATCTCATACTGAAATTCCATTGAATAAAATAGTGGTGTTTGATTTTTCTGCTTAGCAACATCAAAAAGTTGCAGGAAATTCAGAGTCATGTACTCTTTGAACAGAAGGACATTCTTGTGTTGGTGCCTGTTAACAGCATTTTTGTTTTGTTCCAAAGTAGTAATCTGTTCAAAGGAAGTATGAGTTTGTGTCGTATTGATAAGCTGTCATGTGTGCATTCAATTGCTAAACGTGCAAGGTTGATGAGGAATAGATTTTTCAATGTGTTACAAGGCATCTTCAAAATTGCTTATTTTTCAGTTTAGCCTGACATTTGCCTTCCTACATTTGTAGGTCAGCTATTTTTGGTAGTTAACTAATGTGCAAAATATCACTTTCATCAGTTAACAAAAACACAAGGTCTTAAAGACATTCTGAAAGATAACTTACTACATGTGACTGTAATGCCATATTCTGCCACTCTATGAATAAGCATGTAGGTTGAAACCAAATCATCAACAGTTACCATTTTCGACAGAACCTATTTCTCCATCTGAATTTGCTTCTGGATGTTCGTAATCCAAGGAAAACAATGAGTGGCATCATTATAATTTTGAAACAATGCTATGTTCACTTTTATTCACTTTCTGCCAATGGGAAAGATCTCAGGATGTATCTGCATATTCTACTGTTCAGAGTCCAGGAGGGCAGGCAGAAATCAATGTGTTACTTGGTTCATCACTGGTTGTAGCTTTAAATATGTTTTTGGAAAGACTTCTACTCATGGTTGAAGAACTGTTCAAGTTTGGAGATATAATATTGAAGAGTAGAATGTTTGACCTTTCTGATTAAGCCCAAGTTGGGCAAAGAGTGGTTCAGCAGTTAGTGAGATTGTAGGTTTGTACAAGAAGGATGGAAAAGGTGGGGATGAAGGAAGGATTGTACTACCTTACCACTCCTTTCCTCACACCATGCCAACTTTTTAAGCAATTACTTGGCAACAAAAAAGGGCGTTGTGTGTTTTGCAGTGGTTGATGTGACCAATGTGGGAGTTGCAGACTCTCCCACAGACAGAGCAGGTGGGCGGATGTTTTTCCAGGTAGTGTACTGCTTCTGGTGCTCACACAGGGCTTCAGCACAGTCTTGAGATATATAACAACTTGCCAAATTCTGCTCCTCCACTTGAGTCGTCAGAGGTCAAACATTTTCAGAAGTCAGTGAGAATGTTGCATTTCTATCAGGCAGACTTTGAATTCCATCAGTAACCCTCTTCTGGAAATCACCTCCTGACAGAGGCTAGAGTAGAACGTCTCTTTTGTGCGGAACCTGTGGCTTGCCTAATGTACCTGACTGAAAGTAACTAGGTCTCGTTGCTGGGGTCATTGGCAATGGTTCCTGTTGGAGCATTTTGTGAAGACAATGGATGAGCACACACTCCTTCTCATAACAATTTGGACGCATGCACACGCCCCTCCTTTTCATAGGGTTGGGGAATCAAGAATCTGAGGATACAGGTTTAAGATGAGAGGGGAAGAATTTAAAAAGAACCTGAAGGGCAACTTTTCACATAGAAGTTAGTCCATATATGGAGTAAGCTGCCAGAGGAAGTTATTCGGGCAGGTACATAAACAATACTTAAAAGGCACTTGGACAAGTACTACATAGACGTCACAGGAAGTCATTCCTGCCTGTTGTCATCAAAACTTACAACTCCTCCCTCAGAGTGTCAGACACTCTGAGCCAATAGGCTGGTCCTGGACTTATTTCCACTTGGCATAATTTACTCATTATCAGTTAATTATTTTTGGTTTTATTTTGCTATATTTCTACTCTATTCTTGGTTGGCGCAACTGTAGCGAAACCCAATTTCCCTCGGGAACAATAAAGTATGTCTGTCTGTAGATAGGGAAGGCTTGGACTGGTGTCAAATGCGGGCAAACGGGACTTAGAAAGGCATATTGGTTGGCATGAGCAAGTTTTACCAAAAGGCCTCTTCCTACGCTGTATTACTCCATGGTTCTATAAAATCCAGCAAGTTTAAATTCTAAACTGCCAGATGAAGTGTTAACACTTCATAGAGTATAAGACAAACTCTTAGGAAATCTCACTCCAATTTGCATCACTGTGGGAATGCATCCTGGTTGAGGGTTTACACCATCAGCTGAAAGTCTGTCTGAAGCTGAAATCACAAGCTCTGTATTAACAGCTATTTTGTTTGATGCACTGTTCTTTGCTTGATATTGGAAAGGTTGTGAAACATTGTCAGGAAATGTCAATGCCTCAACACTGTTCCTGGTGTTACCGCAAAGTGATTTCCGCATTGCCATGATAACAACAACAACCAAGGAGCAAGAGTAATGTCAAGTCGAATCAATCTGCGGATGCATAAGTTGGAACAAAAACCATTTGATACCTTGAAATGTAACTTGTATATTGCAATGTAAAATTGGGCATCTGTAATTTATTGGGGGAAGTTTGCAGTGTCAAAACAATTCATTAGACAGTGCCATTGTATATTATTCACTTCCACCTGCTGTCATACCCCTCATCTTCTCTTTTCGCTGTGCATTAATTTGGTTAATCCTTTTGCTTTGTCATTTTCTTGGAAATGCTGCATTTGCAGATCTCTCAATGTAAAGATGAACCAAAAATCTGTGAGTTTCGAGTCTCTTTTTCCTTAAAGATGTTCTGAATGTGGCAAGCACTGCTAAGGCAATGGACCACGATTGTGAAACTGTCTGAACAGCGTATACAACCTAGTTTGACTAGTCCTGACATCAAGAACAGAAGAGCTTGTGCTTCCTGACACATCTAACTAAAGGAGAGACACCTTGTCAATGACCTGTGAGGTTATGTCGCATGCAAAGTGAACAATATTTTTTGTTCTCTGCAGTGTGATAGGAACGGCCAAATATGTATTCATGACAAGCATTTAGATAATTTGAGAATTGCTTCCACATTGCTAGCCATTTGTGTGAATTATGCTACGGACTAAATTTGTCACAGAACAAGAGAGGCATCGAGGAGATCTCGGGATGAATTTAGCTGTCTAACGCCACTTTAATTTTAATTGACATTAACTAACTCAAATTATATACAGTAGACAAATACTGTTCTTTGGTACCACATCAATCTCGAGATGAAATGTTAAATCTAGCACCAGTTATGAATTCTGGCAGCTTGGATGGATATTAAAATGTTTAATCGGTAAGGGTGACCCTGAATTTCCACTTGCATGTCATTTAATGTTCTGTCACATTCTGAACTTTGGCCTCTGACTCTGATCCAATGAAGCTACGCATAAACTTAAGGGCCGCCGTCTCATTTTCTGACCTTGAATCCAACAGCTTTATATAATCACCTATTTCTGGTTTGTATCTTCAACATTCAGCTTCTTTTTCCTTTTTTTATCTCTCTCCACTCCTAGTAAATTAATTTCCTCTTTCTCGAGACGTGCCTTCACAATCTTTTTTGACTCGGCATTGTCTTGTATCACCCATTTTCTCTGGAAGTTCAATCCATCGGGCACTTCCCCTTTGGTTCTGTCTACCCCTCCCCCATTCATTTTGCACCTGAAACTTAATTTACAACTTTTTTTCCAATTCTGACAATAAGTCATTGCCCTGAAATGTTTTCATTACTTTTTCTTCACCTGGCTCGCTGAGTATTTCTAGCATTTTCTGTTCATGTTATGAAGGTTTAAAAGTTCTTTTCCAAAATATCTGTGTTCTGATGTGATAATGGTGACTGGAAGGGATGTGGGGAATGATACTTTACCCAGGTAACAAGATTCATTTTCAACCAAATTTATTAATAAGATTTGACCCGTACCATGATCAGTTTGCTCATTAGTAAATTGGTTTATTAGTGTCACGTGTACCAATGTACAGCGAAAAACTGTTTTGCATGTCACCCTTGCACATCATTTCATTACACCAGTGCATTGAGGTAGTAAAAGGGAAAATAATAGTAGAATGCAAAATAAAGTGTTATATTTAGAAAGAAAGTGCAATACAGGCAGACAAGGTGCAAGGCCATAAAGAGGTGCATTGTGAGGTCAAGGCTCCATTTTGTATAAGACCATTCAATCGCCTTATAATAGCAATCAGAAGCTGTCCTTCTGCCTGGTATATGGGCTTCCATGATTTTGTATACATATATTTGTGTATATTTTATTTTGAACAATGTATATAAATATCTTCCTTCTGCGTTTATTGTTTATAATGCAAGACAATGAAAATGAGTAATGCAAATCCTAGTTTATTGAGAATAAATTAAGAAGTTAAATAATGAATTATAAATTGCACATCGCCCATTTAGATGGAGATGTAATGCAAAGATTTTTACTCGTATGAAGAACGTAAGTAATAAAATCAATTCAATTCAAGTGAAAATAGAAGCCCGAGCTATTCCCAGCACCAGCCAAATCTGCAGAAAGGCAAGCATTTGGACCTATATATTGCTGAGAATTTGATTCCCGATCGCTACACTTACTAGAAATATTGTTTTCATCTTGAAGTGCTCTTGACTGTCTGAGGAAATCGGCAGGATAATTAAATCTCCTCTCTCCCCTTCCCACATCAGTGGTGAGAACTTCCTTAGAGCTGTGGTGTCTTCTAAATGAGCTTTCCTTTGTCTGAGGCCTCTGGTCAGGGTCAACCATGGATGTTGTGTCCTAGCTGTGTAGATATGCAAAGCCAGGGCAGTACAATATGGAGAGCAAGCTCCCCCTCTCCACGCATCTGATGAACCCAAAGGAGCAACGCAGGAGTTGCCAGTCAGTGTGGAACTCATTGCAGGACTGTCTTAGGAACTCCACCTCCGCCTTTTTCCCTCTGGGTCTACTCCCAAAGCCTTCCCCATGAGTTGGTATAGCAACAAGGCTTTGAGGTTTGAGATCAGAGTTTTCCTTCTCCTTGGCAGTGAAAATGAAATTTCTGACACAAGAGGGAGTGCAGATGCTGGAAATCTTGAGCAACACACACAAAATGCTGAAGAAATCAGTCCTGATGAACGGTCTCTGCTCAAAATGTTGACTGCTGACTTCCCTCCATAGATTCTGCCTGACCTGCCGAGTTCCTCCAGCATTTTCTGTGTGTTGCACAATGAAATTTCTCTCATCAATCAATCTCTTTCATCTGTTCAGTCTTCTCAAGCACGGCTTGTAGGGCAGTGTTCTGAAATTTTAAGCCCTTCTTTGCATTGTCTTTTATTCCCCCCCCCCCCCCCCGCCCCACCACATGTATGTCCAGTGAAGCTATATGCGGGTGAGCACAGACAAAGGCATGAAAACTATTCCTGGCTATCTGTAAACACAGTGTACCTGACAGCTCCCCATTTGCTAAAAAGTTCAGCCAGACTTGGTTCTTGAAATTCCCAAAGACTTATCAAATTATTCCTATTTGATGCAGAGTCTCTGCTGAAGGCAGAACAAAGTATCTATAGGCTATTAAAGACAAGAGTATTCTGTTTCAGTTCTTAAATAGAACATGAGGTGCAGTCTTGTGATTTGGTGCAAATTCAGTGTTTTACTTTAAGGATTTTTCAACTATTTCGTGAAAGAAGATATTCATTCCGTTACATCTACCTCATAAATGTTCAATAAATAATTTGGGTTTTTTTGTCAACTGGGGCATTATGTTGTTTGGAAAAAGGCTCACTTTCCACTGAACTTCAAAAATTCATGACATGTTGAGCTTTGTGGTAATTTTGAACAAATTATTAATAAGTACAAGACATTTTTTGGACTCTAGGTCTCCACAGGAATGAAAATTGTTGTTGCATGGATTGACGGAATAAATGGTGATTGTGATTCAGATATCAGAGTGATATGTAATAATTAAAACTAAAGTCAAGTTATGAGAAACCCTTACAAGAGGCCATTAAAAGGGGAGCATGGTAGCGTAGTGGTTAGCACAGTGCTTTACAGTATAGGTGACCCTTCAATTCCTGCAGTTGCCTGTCAGGAGCTTTTAATGTTCTCCCTGTGACCGCATGGGTCTCCCCTGGGTGCTCCAGTTTCTTCCCACAGTCCAAAGACGTACTGGTTGGGAGCTTAATTGGTCATTGTAAATTGTGTTGTGACTAGGCTCGGATTAAATCAGGGCGTTGGTAGGCAACGTGGCTCAAAGGGTCGAAAGGACCTATTCTACATTGTATCTCAACCAACTGACCAATAAATAAATAAATGAACAGATAAACAAGCTCATGAACATTTAAAATCTTCTTTGAAAGAGATTAATTGAGTGGTTCTCTGGATAAGGCACTAAGATAAGGTAGGTGGACTTTTGTTCTCAGAAAGTTAAGGGGAGATCTGATAAAGTCCATTTGAAATTATAAATGATCAACATGTGACTGTTTCCAGTGACCGAAACATTAATAATCTCAGGTGACTGGTAAAAGAACAGGAGGCAATAGCAGGATAAATCCTGTATGGTTAGGATTGGGAATACCATGCTTGATAAGACAGTGGATATAGAATCAATACTTGTCTCATCAGGAAATTAGATAAATATTTTGATGGAGAGAGATGTATGCATTTGGGAATTCTAGAGTAGGGAAGTGACCAACTGGATTTTAGTTCATATGAGACAGTGCAGAATCAATAGACTGAACAGCATACTATTGTGTACCTTTTGGATCAGCTTGCAATGCATTTGAAGGTCACAATGTCCCTCCCTGTATTGAATGCAAATCCACCATCCCATGAACACTTCCAGTCTATTATAGCTATTTTTTTCAGAAGCAGAAATAAAAGTTACTTGTGGCTATAATGATTCATCCACAGCGAAATATTCCACACCACCCCCACCCAACACCCACACCTCGGCAGAGAATATAATCAAAACTAGAATATCCGCAGAATCATGTCTATTCTACCATATTCATGATGAAAACGCAAGATATTACACACGTGTATGTTATTGCTATCATAAATGACTTAATAGTATTAGATGTTATGTTGCTCATAATGCTGAATTAGGAAAATAGATTATAAATACTATTTGCAAGTATTCTGTTTTATGTATCCATGGATTGTTAACTTAATTGCCAAATTCCAGAAGATACTGCATAATTTTCATTTGCATTTGTAGTACCTCATAAAACCAAGAGATAGTAAATATGACCTTATTGTATATCTTTAAGATGATGCAAAAAAACCAATTATAGGTAAATTTATAGCAACTGAGCAGGCTGAAATCTTGACCTAGTTTGCTTTGGGTTGAGTTTTTTTTTATTACTTATTTCACTAATAATAAATGCAGACACGAGTCCTAGGGGGGTTATTGAAAAACGCATATCCAAGTCTTTCTTGATTAGATTTGGAGTGTTGACATTCAAATCCTGTCTGACCAGCAATTAATTGGTTAGCATCCCTTTGACATCTGTGGCAGAGTCATGGAATTGGATTGTTTTTCACTGCACTGCAGACTGCAGCTTCTGTTGACATTTAATTTCCTCTGAAAGCGAGTTGATATGGCTGTGCTCTCCACAGCACTTAGGAGTATTCCTCATGATAACTCTGGTCCCTTAATTGAGCTGCAATGCATGGTACTTCGAACATAGTTCTTGCTGCGAACTCAGCAACGTTTCCTTACTGGACCTCAGTGGAGGGGTCAAACTGGTTTGGATAGGCTGAATGGTCTTATTCGCAGCATTATGTAAAACAGTTATCACCTCAACCATAACATAAACCAGACTGTGATTCTGTCTTAACCCTCTAGCAGAACTGAGAGGCATTCACGACTTTAAACTGGGCTTCTTTTCCATTAGTTCAGGAAAGGCTGGTACAATGTAATTAATAGATATCATTTTTGATAAATGGCTGCTGCAGAATGATTAAACACTTTTATTGTGCTACAATTCCAGTCAGTTTTTCCTCATTCTTTTATTCCTGTCATTTTGACCTTACAAAACAGTGCGAAAGCATTTAACATAATTTCTGGCTGGAGGCTGTGGGGCAGATTGTATTTGTATTGCTCTTGTGTACATTTAGGTGAAGTATCTCCCTTGCAATTTCATTCTGCAGTGTGTAGGTGGGCACTGCCACATTCCCCCCCCCCTTCCCCCTCTCCCTCTCTCTCTCCCCCCCCCCCCACCCCCGATCCCCCTTCTTCCTTTCTCTCTTTAAAATTGCTCTATTTCTGTTTTTCCCAGTGGAAAAATGTGGCCATGAAAAGGAAAATGTGATCTGGAAGCTGAAGTTCAGCATTCAACTTGCTATTTTGCTCCAGCAGCTGTTGCAAGCTTCAATTTATGAAGGCCACCCTCAACTTTGACGATAATTCTTCTTTTCCCTGGGTGTCATTTCATGAATACAGGTTGTCCTCCAATGAATGCCACTGGGCTCTTCTGCTGGAGAAGCACCCCAACAGTGCCATTGATTTACACATGTATTTTCTGGCAGGGTGCAAGAAATATTTCTCAAGCCGTGCTGAAAAATCGTTCAGCTGTCAAATTAAATTTGGGCAAAAAAAGAATTAGCAGAATCTTATATTGCAGTAAAAACTGTGATTTTCCATGTTCCTTTTCTACTTTGTATTTCTGCTGTACTAGTTTAAGATAATTTATTTTTATTTTATGTTAATGAATTTATTTTCTGCAATACAAGATGGAATAGGCCCTTCCTGCTCTTCAAGCCACACCACCCAGCAACCCCTGATTTAATCCTAGCCTACTAATGGACAATTTACAATGACCAATTAACCTACTAACTGGTACATATTTGGACTATGTGAGAAAACCCATTCATCCAGAGAAAACCAATGGATAGGAGGACGTATAGACTCCTTAACAATGCCCCGAGCTTTAATAACAGCACACAGTTTTTAAAAAAAATCCATTTATGATCAATAATTCATTGGAGAGGGCCCTCCATTTACAAGCTGTCCAAAAGAGGGACAGAGTCACTGTCAATCACAACCTAGGCTGTGGTTTCAGAGGAGGGGAAGAAAAAGATACTTGATATTTTCATGTCGGCCTCATCACAATTGAGACAAGGCAAATCAGCATATTGGAGAGAGATAGAGAATCTGGCAGAGTGGTGCCATAACAACAACCTCTCACTCAGTGTCAGCATGAGCAAGGAGCTGATTTTTGACTTCAGGAGGAGAAAACCAGAAGTCCATGAGCCAGTCCTCATGTGAGGATTAAAGGGGAGTGAGACAGCAACTTTAAATTCCTTGCTGTTATTATTTTGGGGGATCTACCCTGGACCCAGCAATTAGGAAAAAAACACGGCTGTGTCTCTTCTTCCTTAGGAGTTTGCGAAGATTTGGCATGTCATCTAAAACTTTGACAAACTTATTGGATACGACGCATTCCATCACAGATAAAGCCCTTTCCACTATTGAACACATCTAAATGAAGCATAGTTGCAGGAAAGCAGGAAACCTCACTACCCAGGACATGTTCTCTTCTCACCGCTGAAATCAGGAAGAAGGTACAGGAGCCTCAGGACTCTCACCACCAGGTTCAGGAACAGTTACTATCCCTCAACAATCAGGTTCTTGAGACAGAGAAGATTACTTCACTCCACTTACTCCACCTATGGACTCACTTTCAAGGACTCTCCATTTCATGTTCTCAATATTTATTGCTTATTTATTTATTGTTATTATTTCTTTTGCATTTGCCAAGTTGGTTGAACACCCAAGATGGTGTGGTCTTTCATTGATTCTGTTATGATTATTATTCTATTATGGATTTATTGAGCATGCCCACAAGAAAATAAATCTCAGGTTTGTGTATGGTGATATATATGCACTTTGATAATAAATTTACTTTGAACATGCTAAGTAATGACAGGATTATTATCTCATACAGATGTGGAAATTACAAAGTTACTGGCCAAGCTTCTCCCAGAGTTTTCCAATTGCATCTGAATCACGCAGTTATCACTAAACCTGGTGCAAGAAGATCTTCTCATGTTAATGGAGCAAACTAGTTTTAAATCATCTAATAATTTTATTTTTAGGTTTTATTTTGAAACTAGCTTAATTGTTGAAATCTTGAATGTTTTTATACATTAAGGAAATACAGAAGCATTCTGAGCCTTTAAGTGTTCTGTCACCTTGAAGATTTATTTATTTTTCCAGTTTGTGGATGGGGCAAGTTCTGGATGACTGAGCTGGAGAAAATAGTCTCCTGTAGAGTTTTTGATAAGTAAAGAAAAGGCTTCCATCTTAATATTTTTCATAGTAAGTTGACTTTAAATGCATGTGGCCTGATTATTTCTCTGTGTTGCTTATTTAGGATATGATCCATCTGTGTGACTTGTATTGGGAGTGTAATTAATCAATGTTTTCATCAAAGAGAGGCATTTGTGTTGATCATATCGGAACGTGTTTTATGGGTTGTATCTGTTGAACCAGACACAAATAGGAACAGATCAGACTTGAGAGATTCAAGCTCCCTTGGGAGCAGTGAAAGAAACAAAGAAGTGTCAAAAAAAAACTCGAGGTATTAATATTTGAGAGGTAATCATTGAAGAGTATTTTGCTTTCATTGTGATCATCCATACTTCCAGTAGATTTTTGAGATGTCACCCTTGTGTATTATATGAGAACTTTTTATTTAAATTGTTTTTCTTTCAGCACTATTTTCTGAGAAACAATCAACAATGTTTATATCACTGCCTCTTAGGAATTGAGCAGAGGCTAGTATTTCCACTCATTTCCACACGCAAGAGTAACTTTTGCTTCCAAACATAATCTATTCGTAAATGTTGATTTCTGCTTTGTGTAATGTGTGTGCAGTCCTTTCAATTATGTCTAAAGAGGCAGATTTCCTCTTTTCAATTGGCAGATACATATATGACTAGATCTTAATCTTCTGACTTGCCTTCCAAATCCATACTTCAACCAGTTCCACCATCAGTTTCTTAGCAGTACAATGTTTACATCAAATGTTTAGGAAGCCACACATCCTCTATTCTAGCATCTTAAACTTGTAAGTCATTGTTGATTGGTAAGGTTGTTACTTTCTCCTCTTATCCAACATTCTAAATGCCTCATCTCCAGGCTTTCAATAGAATGGTAATTCAACAAAACAAGAAACAGAAGTTTGGCAAAAGAGCCACTCGCCATGACATCTGTCACTCTTTGAGGGAGGAGATCATTATAATGAGTCCACATAAACCTGGCTTGAGAATGGACATGAATAGACGGCATCAGCAGGAACTGTGTTCATTGGCTGCATCACCTAAAGCCATATTAGGCTCCAAATCCTCCAATTCCACTTCAGTACTGCTCATCTTGACCCCATTCCTGGTTTCAAATAATCAGACTGCAGTCCAGGAGAGAGATTTCTTCCAACTAAATCTTATCTAGCACTTATCTAGCGCTGGTGCTGTATATCAGAGGGATCAACTGGGCCAATGACTCATAAATTGGCTAATTTTGATTAATCAGGGCTTGTTGTATTTGACAGATTGTATAACTGAGTTTTACTGAACTGGGAAGGCTGAAATCATTGTCTTTGGCTGAATAATCTGTGTAAGGTTGCTTCTTGGAGACTTGGCCTGGTATTTGATTCTGAGATAATACTGATAAATCGTCACACCATCACTGAAACCTCCTGCCTTCTCCTCTGCAATTTTGCCAGTTTGCTACCCCCTGCCCCCCACTCCTCATTTAAGCTAGTTGGTTCCTTGAACCCTCACTCATGCTTTGACATTGTCTTTTTTTAATCACGCTTAGCCAGTCTCCAATTTCCCACCCTCTGGGTACTTGAGCTCATTCAAAGCCCCTCTAACTCAACAGATTCATTTAACCATATTATTTAAGCTTACTGTCCTACATTTACTGCTTTGTAAGAAATGGTTCGGATTTCAAATCCTCACGCTGATATATCAAGTCCTACAAAGCTTTGACTTTCTATTTTATTCTAACTTCATGGTATAACCTTCCAAAGTATTTTCTCACTACCAAATCAAGTCTCTTGTGCCTCATCATCGTTGCTTCATCATTAACAACTGTGGCATCAAAGGCCAAGGCCTTAAGCTCCAAAATCCTCTCCCTAAATTCTCCACCTCTCTCATCATCTTTTATCTTAAAGGAACAGAATTGTCCTTACACATGAAAAAGCTTGTGTCTTCAATTTCCCACCATTTATTGTCAAACACTCCAACAGTGAAATTGCTTGCTCACATAAAGTTCACAGAGTAAACAGTAAATGTGGAGGCAATGTGCGCAAGAATCCTGATAACACGTGCAAATGCAAAACAGCAGGATGGAGCAAAGATTTCATTAGGATTTAGAGGAGATTTGTCACCTAAAACAGTCAAACTTCTACAGATGTCCCATGGAGAGCAATCCGTGACAGGCTGCATCACCATCTATTATGGTGGTGGTTGGGGGGGGGTGGGGGTGCATGACTGCACAGGATCGACAAAAGCTTCAGAAAGTTATAAAATTATTCAGCTCCATCTTAGGTACTATCCTTCGTAGTATCCGAGACATCTTCAAGGAGTGGTGCCTCAGAAAAGCAGCGTCCATTATTAAGGACCCCCAGCACCCAGGGCATGCCCTCTTCTCATTGTTCCCATCAGGGAGGAGGTACAGAAGCCTGAAGGTACACACTCAGTGATTCAGGGACAGCTTCTTCCCCTCTGCCATCAATTTCTAAATGAACATTGAACCCATGAACACTACCTCACTTTTTGCTAATTTCTGTTTTTACACTATTTTAATTTAACTATTTATTTTATATACATACACACTGTAATTACTTATTTTCTTTTCATTATTAGTTTTTTTATACATTTTACAGATTAAAAAACCCCAAATCACAATGAGGAACATTAATACAGTGCAAAATTAAGCATGCAATGACAATATGATACAAAGAAAGAGAATTTTTTTAAAAAAAGCACCTAAATTGAAGACGAGTAAACTTAGTATCCTCCCCAAGCCCCACAGCACAAAAAAAAACTCCAGACCAACCACAACACAATATAGAGAATATAAATCAGGACAATCAAACTCCCAGACTGTGAATACACTCAGCAACAGAGGATAATAATGCCTACTACCAGAAAAAAAAGGGAGCTGAAAGCAAGGGACCAAAAAGGAAAAAACCCTAGTCAAGAGGAAGGTTATGAAAGTACTCGATGAAAGGTCCCCAGACCTTATGGAACTTTAGGTCTGAATTAAGAACTGAATAATGAATTTTTTCAAGGTCCAAGCAGGCCATAATATCGTTAAGCCATTCAGCATGGGTGGGCGGGGCGACATCTCTCCATCTAAGGAGGATCAAGCATCTAGCCAGGAGAGAGGCAAAAGATAATATTCGGCATTTGGTCGGACTCGGCCGTAAATCTGTCTCGCCCCAAAACCGAACAGAGCAATTAAGGGGTTTGGTTCTAGGTGCTGATTCAGAATATACGATAACGTAGCGAAGACATCTTTCCAAAATTTCTCCAAGCTAGGACAGAACCAGTACATATGAATGAGAGAGGCCATGCCGCTCTTGCATTTATCACAGAGCGGACTAACGCTAGGGTAGAATCGAGATAGTTTAGATTTAGACATATGGGCTCTATGAACAATCTTAAACTGTAAAAGGCAATGGTGAGCACAAAGAGAGGTTGAGTTAACCGATTTGAGAATCGAGTCCCAGCTCTCATCAGATAAGGAGGTATTTAAATCCTGCTCCCATGCCATTTTAATTTTATCCACAGGGGCCCGTCATAAGGCTGCTAATTTATCTCGAATAATTGATATTAAACCTTTATCTAGTGGATTAATGGAAAGAAATAAGTCCATAGCATTTTTTGCAGGCATTTCAGGAAAGTTAGGAATTAAAGGAGCAATAAAGTGTCTGGTTTGGAGATATCTAAAAAAAATGAGCATTGGGCAGATTGAACTTAACAGAGAGCTGCTGAAAAGAAGCAAAACGATTATCAATGAAAAGATCTTCAAAATGTCTAATGCCCTTCCTATACCAAACCTGGAATGCTGAATCATACGTGGTAGGTAAAAAAAGGTGATTATATACGACAGGGCTAGAAACAGAAAAACCATGGAAACCATAGCATTTCCTCAACTGAGCCCATATACGCAAAGTGTGTCTAATAAGAGGATTAGCTATTAATCTGGACAGACTGCTAGGGAGTGCAGAGCCAAGAAGTGCAGAGATGGATAATTCTTTAGTGGAGCTCAACTCCATTGCCACCCAATTAGGGCACTCGGGTTGGCCAGTAATTATTTATTTTCTATATTATTATCATATATTGCCCTGGTGCCACTAAGTTAACAAATTTCAGGAGATGCTGGTGATATTAAACCTGTTTC
This sequence comes from Hypanus sabinus, assembly GCF_030144855.1. NCBI lineage: Eukaryota > Metazoa > Chordata > Chondrichthyes > Myliobatiformes > Dasyatidae > Hypanus > Hypanus sabinus. Next base: position 42,904,632 of record NC_082739.1, read on the forward strand.
TGATTCTGCTATTTGTGTGATCTGAAGTTGTGCAAAAAGAGAGCAAACACAATGGATAGTGGAGGCAGGGGATAGAGAGATGACTGAGGATGGGGATAAATAGTGATTGGAATGAGGAAACAGTTCTGCTGGGGAGGTATGGTGTGGAGTATGAGAACGGAGTGGGTGAGAATGTTCAGATCATGATTATTGAGGCCAAGGAGATGGTCAGGGAGATTTATGGTCATTGGTAGTACCTAGTTTTGTTAATGAAAAGTAACAAAAGAAGAACTGAAGTTAGAACATCCTGAAAGAAGACAGATATCTCAATTTATCTACCAATAACTCTGTATAGTTGAGCCCTTTTTAATGGATCTGAAGCAAGTCTCAAGGCAAGTTTCTATAATCGATGCCATAGCATCATAGAACACTGCAGCACAGAAAAAAGCCCTTTGGTCATCTCACCTATGGGAAACTCTGAATCTGCCTAGACCCATCAACCTGCAACTGGGCCATAGCCCTCCATTACCATTCCCATCCGTGTACCTTTCCAAATTTCTATTAAATGTTGAAATTGAGCCCGCATCCACCACTTGTGCCGATAGCTCGTTCCACACCCTCACCACCCTCTGAGTGAAGAAGTTCCCCCCCATGTTCTGCTTAAACATTCACCTTTCACCCCTAACCCATGATCTCTAGCTTTAGTCTCACTCAACCTCAGTGGAAAAAGTCTGCTGGCATTCACTCTATCTATACCACTCATAATCTTGTTTACCTCTATCAAATCTCTCTGATTCTCCTACGCTGCAGGGAATAAAGTCCATCACTGTCACCATCCACATGCCCATCGATCTTCCAGAAGCACAGAGGACACTGAAAGCTGGTTGTGCTGTTGCTGCACAGCTCCAATGACATGAGTTCAATCCTGGCTTTGGGTGCTGCCTATGTGGAATTTGCACGTTCTCTCCTGGCCTCAGAGGTTTTCTCCAGATACTCTTAGTTTTCTCCCACAATCCAAAGATGTGAGAGTGGATTATTGGGGCACTAAATTCTCCTAGCATAGCTGGCAGGCAGGAGAAAATATGGCTGCGGTGTCTGTTGTTGGACATGAAAAAAGTGAATAGGTTATGCAGAATTAGGTGAGGAAACAAGAATGATGGGAATGCTTTGAGAGAGATGGCATAAGCATGAATGAGCCAAGTGGTCTTTTGTGTTGTAGAGAAATTGAGAAAATTCAAAAGCATAATCAGCTGCTTGAGTGATTTCGACTGGGCAATGAATGAAAGTGTGTTAAAATTCTGAGTCCACGTCTTGTAATTGGGCAGCAGTTCATGTGGAGTTTCCTTTTCCCTCCTCCAGTTCAGCAATTTTTAAGGCACAGTCATATTCCAGGCCCCATGCAGAAGATTCCCTGAAGTAACAGAGCTGCACTGAACACAATGCACTTTTTATTTTTAGTACATTTATTGAGCGTCTGTGGTAACCTTTAACTTCACAAATGAGCTTTGTTCTCCTGGAACTTTGAGAATTTTTTGTTTTGTATATAAATAGCAAATTAATAACTTGCGGGATGTGCAATAACATGTAAAAGCAAATGAAATTGTGTTCCCTGAAGCAAGAGCCATTTTTGTAATTAGTAAACAGGAATTATAAATACCACAATGTAGCAGGGATACGGTAACCAGGTTACATTTATTCTCCATTTCTAATAGTGGTTAAGCTTGGTGTAAACTTTTTTGAGGGAATTGCCTACTTTATTATACATGAAAGCTGCAGGTGGTGAGTTCTAATTGTGTAAATGAAGTCATATCTTCTCCCATTGCGTCATTAATAGTTAGATTTCATTTCTTTGTTAATGTAATTGCTTTCTGCCTTAAAGAAATTAAGGGAAGGGCGCTAATGGTCATAAGAGTTCTGCACTTCTTAATGCTGGCTGGATTCCTGTAGGCTCTATTGCCTAAAATATAGCTGAGTTATTATGAATGTGCAGAGAGGGAAGGAAAGCATTGAATTTAGTGCAAAAGGGAAAGCTTTCGTCATTGCAAGATCCTCTAAACAACAATGCAGTTTGGTGGAATTCATGGATCAGGATGGTGGCATTTTTTCTTTTGCCCAATTCAGCTGCAGACTGGGTCTGCATCTTTGTGTGACAATAATGATACTAGTTGTGGACTTGAGACATCCTGCCTGCTCTATTTAGGTGCAAAAGACTGCAGATGCTGGAATTTGGAGAAACAACGTAAGTGTGGAGGAACTGAGGGGGGAGTGGTGTCCAGGGTGGTGGTCAAGCAACATTTGGCAGGGGGTGGTGGATGCTGTTTGACCAGCTAAGCTCCTCCTGCATGTTGCTTGTTTGATCCCTTCTCCATGGAATAATTGAGCTGTCGGCTTCCACATGGGGCTCCGATACCTGTGGAGACTTTAGTCACAGTCACTGAGGTGGCACAGTGCAGGAGCCATTTCAGTGTCCTGGGTTCAACTTTGACATCACTGCTGTGAAGTCTGCACATGCTCCTTGTGAGCTCCAGATATTGCCATGCCCTCCCATGCTACAAAGACATCTTTCGATTGGATAACTGGTAACAGTGAATTGTTTCAGATGTGACGGCCTCTGGGAAAGTTGCTTGGAACGTGCGTAGACTCAAAAGGGTTAGGTGTGAATGGGTGGTTGATGGTTAGTGTAGACTTAGTTGGCCAACGTGTCTGATTCCATGCCCTATGATTCTCTAACCACCCCTTCCTCAAAATCAACATGTCTGGTCAGGATTAGGGCAGCTGTGTGTTCTACAAGTCTGTGGAGCTGAATGTCTGTGGCAGAATACATATATTAAATGCTAAGAAACACACTCCTGGCCTCCCAGTCCTTGCAAATCAGTAAGCCACTTCCCAACTCCCTCTCTCTTGACACATTCATGAATCATGCAGAGACTCCCTGCTGCTCTAAGCTTGTGCCCCCCAGTCAAGTTTTCATCCTGTCATGGCTCTGATGTAGTTTGTCAAGGGTGTCAGAGATGTTTATTTTATATAACTATCATTGTACATTTTCACTCTGTGCAGCTTTTACAGTCAAAGATAATATCTTCCTTCTCAGGTAAAAATTACTGACGATCTCATTGAATGACAAAGCAAACATGATGAGCTGAATGGTCTCCTCTTGCTTCAATTTTTTTTGTTCTTCTAAATCCATTTCTTTGTTGTCCGGCTTCTTGGAGCCCCCTTTTCTTTGCTCATTCCGTTGCAGCCAGGGTATCTCTCTCCTTCTACGCTGTTACTTCTGGAGTCCTGGAGGATTTATCATTTCACCTTCATCTTTATCTACATGGCCTCTTGGTGAATCTGAGGAAGTGCAGATACTGTTCTCTCAATTTTTGCTGCATATTCCTTCAGGGCCCTTCCAACTCAAGTTTCTCTGTATTAGACTGAACAATGTTACTGAAAACCTTGGCATCTGTACTGATTGAGAACTGCCAACCTTCCCCTGTTACTCAGTGCCTCTGCCATTTCAGTCAAGCTGTTGCAAAAGCTCTCTATTCAACTCCAAACTTGACAATTACATTTTGTTTGAGGATTATTTTACAAATAAAATGTGTTGCACTTATAGCATAACCTGCAGCTGATTGCTCCTGCCCGGATATTTAATCACTCCTAGTTCCATTTCATGATTCATTATGTCAGACTTTTGTTTAAATATTTCACTATGTTAATTATGCTACAGTATATAAACCCATTTTCATTGAAAGAATGCCGCCTTCAACAATGTAGCACACAGGAGGCTTTCCTTCTTGGTTGGTATCATACAATCTGACTTGATCAGTACTATGTAGACAGTTTCCAGACTATTGAAAGTTATTTCCACAACACATTTAACTCATTATTTTCTATATGTAACACAGTTCTAGAACCATGAAGTTACACAATATAGAATAAACATCCCTTTGGCACACCGTGTATATGCCAACTATTGTACCTATGTATACTAATCCCACTGGACTACATTAATCATGTTTCCCTCTTTGCCCTGCTCATTCTAAGATCTAAACACAAGATTAATAATAATTCTTTCATTACAGTAGTGACATTTAAAAACACACTTAGTGTGCTTAACTAATAATAAATACAAAATAATAGTGTTAAATAGTAATAATATAAAAATAGTGTACCAATGTGCAAAATAGTAAAACATTAGACTATAGTACTATGGTGTGTGTTCTCCTGTCTTACAGAGATGAACTGTTGTATATACTTATTGCATTTGTTAGCAAAGATTTTCTGTAATGATTCTTGTGACAGCAGAGCGAATGAGTCTGCTTGAAAAGGTGCTTTTTTGCTTAGTCAGTCGGCCATGGAGAGGATGTTCCAGATTGTCCAGAATGGATAACAGTTTGTTTAATGTCCTTCTCTCCACCACTAACTCAAAAGAGTCCGGGTTGTAGCCAAGGACGGATCCAGTCTCTCTGAGTTTATTTAGACTTTTTGCATCACCAGCGCCGATGCTGCTCCCCCAACATAAAGCCACAAAGACGACTGCACTCCCTACGACCGACTGGTAAAAGATCTCCAACATCCTGCTGCACACATTAAAGGGTCTCAGCTCCCTTAGAAAAGAGAGTCTGCTCATCCCCTCCTTGTAAACAGCCGTTTTTTAGATGCTGGCTATCTCAGCCCAAAGCATCGACTCTCTATTCCTTTCCGTTGATGCTCCCTGAGTTCCTCCAGCTTTTTTGTTACTCTGTGTTACTCTCTGCCCTCTACTCTACTTCCCATACACTTAGGACTGTGTACAGGTTCTGCTCTAACTCCACCTTCAAGTTTACAGATGGTGTCACTCTCATGGGCCACATCACAAAGACCGATTAGTTGGAGTACAGGAAGAAGATTAGAGAGCTTAGTGACGTGCTGCCTTGTCAGCAAACTTTCCTTCAATGCAAACAAAAGGGTTGGTCATTGACTTCAGATAGGAAGCAGTGCACTTGCTCCCATCTACAGCAACAGAGTGGAGTTTGAGAGCGTCATGTTCTTAGGTGTCAACATCACCAGTAGCCACTCGGGCAGATAAATGGTGGAAGCAGATAAGATAGAGATATTCTGGGGGCTTCTAGATAGGCATGTGAATATGCAGGATATGGAGCAATATATGCCATGTGCAGAGGGATTCATTTAATTTAGCATCATTACTTAGCACAGACAATATGGGCTGAAGGGTCTGTTCCTGTGCTGCACTAGCTGTACTGTATATTCTGTGGTCTGTCACATCTTGGCCTCCTTTGCTCCAGGGAAATAAAGACTTGGCTTATCTTTGGATCAATCAAACCCTCCCATTAGGCAAGATGCTTGTGAATCTTTTTGGCTTCGTCACATCTTACTTATTGTGTGGTGATCAGAGCCTCACACAATAGCAGCTGTGCAGCTGAGCTAAAATTATATCCAGCTGTAAAATGGTGTCTCAGCTCTGATGCTCAGTGTTTCAATTCTCAAGGAACTACGCTCTTGTGAACCTGAACCAGCGTGGATAACTTCACGCAGCTTACAGACTGAAAAACTTATGTTCTCAGTATTATTTATTTCCTTTTATTATTATTAATAGTTTCAATGTATTTATTTGCGTAGTTTGTCTTTTGCACAATGGTTGTTTCTCAGTCTTTCTGTGTAGTCTTTCATTGATTTCTTTGTTCTACTGTGAATGCCAGCAAAACAATGAATGTCAGAGTAGTATATGGTGACCTATACATACTCTGGTAATAAATTTACTTTGAACTTTGAGCTACTTGTATCCCAAGGTCTCCCTGTTCAACAACACTCCCCAGGCCTCTGTCATTTATTATGTATATCATACCTTAGTTTAACTTCCTGTAACCCCCCTGGGTCGCCTCAGGCTCGCTCAGCTCGTTCTCGTCTAGGGGGAGCAGCCTTCGGCCCCGCCAAACTGGGTAATCAGCTGGTGTGGATGCTGTGTGATGTCCCCGCCTTGCCCAAAAACAGACAGTACACCATATGCGATTAAGTGAGTACAATTTATAAAGGTTACTATAACTAAGTGATTAATAACGATACAGTATATATGAAGAGAAAATTAAAGAAAAGGCACCAAACTTATCAAAGTCCAAACCACTTCGTGCACAGCCGTTGGAGCTCAATTACTGAAGTCTTCTGGCCACTATTCAATCCCCTCCGAACTCCTCGACTCGCAGCTCAGGACCCTCCGAACTCCTCGACTCTCCAAACAGCTCAGGACCCTCCGAGTGGTCAACCAAGCACATCTAGCTTCATCCCCCCCCTCCTCGGAGAATCTCCCGGCCTCGGACCCCCCCTTTGGGGTCCAATCCTCGCCCAGCTTAGAGCATTGCGTCCTCTCTCTCGACCCCCTCGCGCCGATCTGCCCAAAAGCCCGTCAACAAAAGCTTACAGACTCAGAAGAAAGAACATTAATCCCTATTTGGTTTACAAAGGAATACCATTCTCGTTATCAGTAAATTAGCATTCCTGCTAGTTAACAAAAGGAAACCCTTTCCCAACAGTAACAAAGAAAAAAAAAGAAACCCCCCTTTACTATATATACTCTGGTAATAAATTTACTTTGAACTTTGAGCTACTTGTATCCCAAGGTCTCCCTGTTCAACAACACTCCCCAGGCCTCTGTCATTTATTATGTATATCATACCTTAGTTTAACTTCCCATAATGCATCACTTTGCACATGTCCGGATTCGGTTCCATCTGCCATTTCTTTGCTCTCGTTCCAGACGACCTCTACCCTGATGTAACCTTGGACGACCTTCTTCACTGTCTATTATACCATCAGTATCGTTGCCATCTTACTAACTACATTCACATCCAAATCATTAATAAAAATGACAAAACCGTGGACCCATCACTGATCCCTGCAGCATGTCACTGATTACAGACCACCAATCTGAAAAACAATCCTCCACTGCCACCTCTCCTCCTCCCACCAAGCCAATCATATATACTGTTTACTAATTCATCGTGGTTTCTATGTGTTCTAACATTCCTGACCAACCTACCTGTCCAAGGGCTTGCTAAAATCCGTATTGTAATATTATTAGTATTCAAGTCAAAGTCAAGTTTATTGTCATATGCACAAGTATATCATATGTACATAGGTACAGTGCAATGAGAATATTCAAATTATTCTATATTGTCTTTAACACAACATATCATGTTATAAGTTTTCCGGTCAACCAATTGAGTTTCAAGGGAAAAAAGGGAATGGGACTGGGTGAATTCAAAGGGAGTGAGGGAAGCTGGACCCTGGTGGATGGTGGATTTAAAGGGAATGTGGAACATAAAGCCCCGGTGAGTTTAATGGGAATATAGGAAACAGAATCTTTATCCTGTTTAGACACGCTTGTCCATGGCCTCCTCTTGTGCCAAGTTGAAGCCACCCTCAGGATGGAGGAGCAACACCTTATATTCCATCTGGGTAACCTCCAACCTGATGGTGTGAATATTGATTTCACCTGGTGTAAAAAAAATTCCCCCCCCCCTTCTAATCCCCACTCTGGTCTTTTGCCTCTTTTATTCCCCACTCTGGCCTTTTACCTCTCTCACTTGCCTTTCACATCCCCTGCTACCCCTCTTCCTTCCCTTTCTCCTATGGACCACTGTCCTCTCTTATCAGATTCCTTCCTCTCCAGACCGTTACCCTGCCGAACCAGCTGGCTTCACCTATCACCTTCAAGCTGTCCTCCTTCCCCTCCCCTCACCTTGTTATTCTGGTGTCTTCCCCCTTCCCTTCCAGCCCTGAAGGAGGGACTCGGCCTATAACATCGACTGTTTGTTTATTTCCACGGTTGGTGCCTGACCTGCTGAGTTCCTCCAGCATCTTATGAGCGTTGCTTTGGATTTCCAGCATCTGTAGAATCTCTTGTGTTATCATAAAATAATTGTTGCCATTTTCCATGCCTTGCTACCTATTATTGATGTCTTGACATTTATTTGCTGCTTGTCTCCAGTTCCTCATTGACAATGTTGGTTGCTTGGTTTAAATTCTCTCCTCGCACTCTTCCCCCCCCCCCCACCCCTGTAATCTTCTGCCACTGGGTTGCCCATGCAGCTCACAAGCTCTCTTCCACTAACCCAGTACAGTTGTATATCTCTCTCTATTTAATGCCTTTGTCATTGCTGCTACATCCCACAAAGCTGAATTACTGTCAAAAACAAAATCACTTACTCATCACTCCCACATTGGGATCCTCATTAAATCTTCACACGTTGTCAAAACATTTGTCAATTTACACACCTCCATCTTTGGATCAGTATCCACTGTCTCTTCAATGGTTCTGAAAATACCCTTGATATTTTTTATGTTAATTTTGCTTTCTAAAAGAATTTCATTGAAGACCACTCTTCAACATTATGCAGTACTGTGCAAAAGTCTTAGGCACATCAGTCCACGATAGAGGCCCATATCAGAATCAGGTTTATCATCACATATGTCACATATGTCATGAAACTAGCTTTTTTTTTGCGGCAGCAGTACAGTGCAATACATAAAATTGCTACAGTACTGCCCAAGAGACTTGGGCACCCTAGCTAAATATAAGTGCCTAAGACTTTTGCAGAGTACTGTACACTGGAGGTTCTGCTTGCTTGATCTGACAAATCCCTGACCCGTTTTTTAAAGGCATTAAATTTTACTTCAAGAGCTATGAGGTGGAACTAATAATTCTGTGTTCCTATGAATACTCTGTGATATAAATATATAAAGTTTTGGCATTTTGTTGTACATGGTTAATAGTTTTAGACTTTTAATTTAAGATTAAATAACATTAACTGTCTTGGGCTGTAAAGTTCTGATATCGTCTCTCATAATTTCCGTGATAAAATGTTTGGAAACTATGCTGGGAGTATAATTGAATGACATCAGCATTGCTTGTAAGAATGGGTTATGTTTCCCATGAAGGACGAAAGTAAACGATGCGGAGTTCTGAGTCTGCAGGACACCATTTGTTTATGGAATAATTATAAAACTGACTGAACTTGAACTGAAGGTGTGAACAGTTCAATTTGCAACATTCTCAGCCACAAAATTGAATAGGAAGCAGAATCGCTGTTGTAATTAAGCGAATGAAAAGAACAGTAACCTGCACAGGATTTTATCATTTTAAGATAAATGTTTGGAATCTTTTGGAATAAATACCTTAAAATTTGAGTTATTTTCTGTGATAGGGATTTTGACAAAATTTCATCGATTTCAATTGACTTGTTGTATTTTATCCTTTGATTTATGTCCTTTTTTATTTATTTAAGGACGTTATCAAGTTTCTCTGCTTAAGCAGATTGACCATTTGCTTTCCAGTGCACTAAAATGGCACAATATATTTTACAGCTATAAACCCTTTTAGCTTCTAGCTTTGATCTTTGGTCTCTGGCATTAACCATAATGCAAGATGCAGTGTATTCCATTCTGTTTTTAGTAACATCACACTGTGCAGCTACATCTCAGAAGTACCGATAGCCCCCCCCCGCCCCCCCCCCCCCCCCCCCCCCCGGAGCTGTCCCTTTCAGTTTATTTTGGCGACATCTTCACAATGTTTCTCTAAGCAACCTTCCTGAGGAATGAAATGTGGAATGATAATCGGAACTGCAAGAGGATAGAAATCTAAAGGTGGTGGAATTATGTTTATATTGATTCCCACTCTGTTTTAAAATGAGTCTGCAATTTAGTTTATATATTACATTTGGGAAAGTGTTTGTGCAGCCATCCCTTGATTTACAAAAGGGTATAAGTTAAGGAAAATGTTTTGACAATCAAAATTATGTTAATTTAGAGAGCTGGGTGAATTACATTCTGTGTATGTGCACTATATTCCCCGGAGCTGGAAGTGGTGCACTTTTCACAACAGCAAAAAAAAGGTTCTTAAATCCTGTTTAAAAATTGTATCTCAGTCAGAGGCATTATAGTGCAAGTTTACAATTTATACTCATAAATCAAGTGTAAATTGAAAGCAAATATGTAACAAAAGCCTTGTTGAAGGAACCATATTGGCATCACAATGTGCTTATAACAGTAACAACACCTGGCAAATTAAAGTGCATCTCAAACACAGTGAAGAGCCCAAGATGCCTCTCATGAACATAGTGGCACTTGATTCTTTGGAAAAAGATATTGGAATAGGTGACTGGAAGCTTGTAAAGAGAAAAAAATTGTGGCAAATGAAGAGAAAGGGAGTGAATTCCAGAGTCTAGGACTGCATATGATGATTTGAAAAGAGCTGCATCACAGATACACACCACGACTCAAGCAAATCCCGTCAACATTTGAAGCCTCTGACAGTCTTTCCTCACCTCAATCTATCAGGGTATCTCTCTTCTTCGTGCTTGTGCAGCCTCTTGTAAAATGCACATCCTTTTCAATTGCTCCCTGTGGAGGTTCCATGTTCTCAATACATTTTACACTGAGAAAATTCTTTTCAGTTTCATATTGGAATTTTGGTGACTGCCTATCAATATCTCCAGCTGAGGTTGTCCTCATTTAGTTCTCATGGGACATTCAATGTTTAGTAAGGGTCTATCATAACTTCCACACTTTTCAATTCTATACATTTTGGAAAAAAACACAAATGTATGATACCCTTGCTCTTTGGCCTTGATAACCTGTGTCATAACTTATCATGTTCTGTATGGTTATTCACCAGGCTCCCTCTCATCTTCCACTTCATCTCGAGTCTCATCTTCTCAGCAAAAGTCACATTTCCTTCCTATTGAAAGCACTATGAAAAGCACTATAAAACCATAAGGCATAGGAGCATAATTAGACCATTCAGCCCTTTGAGTTTCCTGTGCCACTCCATCCTAGCTGATATTATCTCTGAATTCCATTCTCCTGCATTCGCCCTGTGACCTTTGACACCCAGACTAAACAAGAACCTACCAACCTCCGATTTAAATATACTTAGCTTTGTTACATACCCCATAACTGGGTCACTTACCAGCAAAGATAGAGAGGTCCGTTGAAGTCTGATGGTACTATTTTTAACAGTATTTATTGATAAAATACACAAAAATAATATCAATGCAAACATACAGATAATATACGTCGTCAATACTAAATCTAAAAGCGCGGGTATAATAATAATCAATAAGAAATGGCTCTATCGTTGTCTAGGGGATAATGTATTGTCCGATGGAAATATAAAAGTCACTCAGGTTCATTCAAGCTGCAGCTTTTGGTTGGAGAGAGAGACGGAGGTTTAGAACTTGCCCGGTTTTCCGTTTTATGATGTTGATCCTTCGAAATGGCGTCGGTGGTGATCTCTTCCTTAGCTAAACCGCCTTCCGTGGTAGGGCGTCAATCCAGGGGCAACGGGAAAGGAAACACGTGGGCCCTCCACCGGCTGTCGCTATTAAACGTCGTCACGGAACTTCTAGCGTTTCTCCTGGTGCGTGTGAAGGGCTGTTCCCCAGACCCTGTTTTATCCTGACTCATGGGGTCTCAGATGTCAATCAGGGTGGAATGATGCCATCCCCCAACCAGCCCACGTTGCCTGAGGGCTTCCACGAAGTCCAGTATTCAATACACAATTCCGTCTCCAAGAGACAATGACCTGTTCCGTGGCTTTGTATCGCTGGGGCCAGGGCATTCCAAACGTCTCTCTCTCATTTCCTGGGTCTCCTGACCTGAATTAATAGTGATCTTGCGATTCTCAAAAAGGAGGTGGGGCACAGGTGTAACAGCTTCCACAGCCATCTGTAGCAATGAATTCCACAGATTCACTACCTTCTGGGTAAAGAAATTCCTCCACATCTCTATTCTAAATGGAATTCTATTCTGACGCTGTGCCCTTTGGTCCTAGAATTACCCACTATAAGAAACACCCTACATCCACACTATCCAGACCATTCAAAATTCGATTCCCCCCCCTCCCAATTCATCAAAACTCCAGTGAGTACAGGCCAAGAGCCATTAAATGTGTTTCATATGTTAACATTTGCATCCCAATGCCAACACACCTTTTCTAAGATAAGGTGCCCAAAACTGGTCACAATGCTCCACATGGTCTGACCAATGCCTTACAAGGCCTCAGCATTACATCCTTCCATTTACATTCTAGTCCTCTCAAAATGAATGCTCACATTGCATTTCCCTTCCTTATCACTGACTAAACCTGTCAGTTAACTGTTAGGGAATCCTGCACAAGGGCTCCCAGGACCCTTTGCTTCTCTGATTTTTGAATTTTCTCCTGGTTTAAAAAATAGTCTATCCCTTTATTCTTCTACCAGACAGCATGACCATACACTTTCCTACACTATATTCCATCTTCCACTTCTTTGCCAATTCTTCCAATCTGTCCAAGTCCTTCTGCAGACTCCCTGCTTCCTCAATGCTGCCTGCCTCTCTACCCATCTTCATATCATCTGCAAACATTGATGCAAAGCCATCAATTCCATCATCTAAATCGTTGACATATAACATTAACAGGAGTGGTCCCAACACCAAGCCCTGCGGAACACTACTAGTCACACGCAGCCAACTAGAAAAGGCCCCCTTTATTCCCACTCTTTGCCTCTTGCTAGTCCGCAATCTTTTCTCCGTGCTTGTACCTTTCCTGCCTCATGTGCAGCACCTTGTCAAAGGTACTCTGAAAATCCATGTAAACTATCCCCTTTGTCTATCCTGTATGTTATTTCCTCAAAGAATTACGACAGATTTGTTAGGCAAGATTTTCCCTTAAGAAAACCGTGCTGACTTTGGCCTAATTTATCATGAGCCTCCAAGTGCCCCCAAACCCCATCTTTAATAATGGACTCCAACGTCTTCCTACTGAAATCAGGCTAACTGGCCTATAAATTATTTTCTTCTGTTTCTCTCCCTTCTTAAAGACTGGAGTGACATTTGCAATTTTCATGTCCTCCAGCACCATTTCTGAATCTTGTGATTCTTGAAAGATCACTGTTAATGCCACCATGATGTCTTCAGCTACCTTTTTCAGAACCCTGGGGTGTAGTCAACTGGTCCAGGTAACTCATCTGCCTTCAGACCTTTCAGCTTCCCAAGCACCTTCTCCTTGGGAATAGCAACTACATTCACTTCTGCCCCCTGACGCTCTGGCATACTGCCAGTGTCTTCCACAGTGAAAGCTGATGCAAAATACTTCTCAAGTTTCCAATCTTTTTTTTAATGATTGCTATGAGGAGTTGTAGTTTTTTTGACCATTGTATATATAACAGCATAATATTTTAACTATTTGATTTATGTTTTATTATTGTTGTTTATATGTCTTTTATATTATTTGCTAAACTCCTCCTCTGATTTGTATATTCTTTATTTGAAAATCAATAAAAATATTGAAAAATGAAATGAAAACTGATGCAAAATACTTTTTAAGTCATCTGCCACTTCTTTGTCCCCTGTTGCTACCTCACCAGCATCATTTTCCAGTGGTCCAATATCCACTCTTGCCTCTCTTTTACTCTTTATATATTTGAAAAACAAACTTTTGGTATCCTGTTTTATACTATTGGCTAGCTTCCCTTCATGTTTCATCTTTTCTGTCCTTTTGGCTTCTTAGTTACCTTCTGTTGGTTTTTAAAAGCTTCCCATTTCTCTCACTTCCCACTAATTCCCACTATCTCACTTATTTGTGTTGAACTTCATTCCCAATTGTTTCCCCATTTCACAAGTTTATGAATAACCTCCTGTAATTTGCTGGATTGCTCCTCGCAATTCAGTCCACTGAATTCTAGCCCCAATCATGTGGTACCATTCCGAAATTAGAAACTTTTTCAATTCCACGATAGTACAATAAAATTGAGAATAAATGATCCTTGTGGAACATAATTGCCCAGCTTCTATGTTTTAACAAAAAACCATCCCCTACTTCTATTGTCTGCTGTTATCCTGAAGCCATTTAGTGATCTTTTCCCTACCCTCTCACCTGACCAATTTTATTCATGAACTTATTGTGGGTTACCTTAGCAGCAGCCCTTTGAAAATGTAGCTATATTACCTCAAATGTATTACTATTGTCTGCATTCTGTACTGGGTTGGTTTAGCAATTTTTTCATTTTTCTTATTTATGCTAATACTAGTTTTGTTATTGCTGTTATATTACACATTCATAGAGAGGTGCAATATGGATCTGTCCAAACCATCAATTAGTCGTTTACACCAATCCTATTTTAATCACCTTTTTGTTCTCTCAACATTCTCATAGAGTCATGAAGTAACAGAGTGTGGAAATAGGCTTTCAGCCCAACTGCTCTATGCTGACAACAGTGTACTTCCCTCCAAGACTCAGTTGCCTACATTCGGCCCATAATCCTTCAAGCCTTGCCTTTCATGTCCCTAATCAAATGCCTCTTAAATTATACAGTTCTGCCCACCTTGTCTATTTCCTTTGGCAACTTATTCTCCTCAACTCTTCGCAGATTCCACTTCTCACCTACACACCAGGAGGCACTTACAGTGGCCAGTTAGCCTCCCCATTCAGACACCTTTCCATTCAGGTGGAAGTAAGAATGCCTGCGTAAAGTCCATGCAGTCACAGGAGAACATGCAGCCTCGCATGGACAGATAATCAATCGTTGCATTTAATATCAGAGAAATGTATGCAATATACATCCTGAAATTCTGTTTCTCCGTACACATCCACGAAAACAGAAGAGTGCCCCAAAGAATGACTGACAGCAAAAACGTTATAACCCTGAAGCCTCCCATACTCCGCCCTCCCACGCACAAGCAACAGCAAAGCAATGACCCTCTCCCACCCACTTCTGCAAAAAAGTGTCAGCGCCTTCCACCCACCAAGCACGCAATAACAAGGCCCCAATAAAGACCACAATCTGCAGTAGAACAATTCAACCTACCACAGGCTCTCTTTCCCTAATAAGGGGAAAACAGTGGTGTCCCCTTTCACAAGGAGCGGGGAGACATAACAAAAACAACTCACTGTTAACCCAGTGTTAAAAGCCTATCACTTTTCTTTGCTGAGTTCTGCGACGAGAGAGAGATGCACAGAGAACATGGTTTCCGACTGCTGATCTGCTGTCCCCGATGTTCCCTTCTCTCCCACAATGCTTCAGTCAGTGGCACCAACTTATAATCAGCTGGCCCACAGGGCTGCAAAACCTCGGATGGACTCTTGACCTCACCATCACTGGTGAGGCCTCACTTGGAGGATTGTAAGCAGTTTTGGGCCTCTTATTTAAGAAAGGATGTACTGCCATTGGAGAGGGTTCAGAGGAGGTTCACAAGAATGATTCTGGGAATGAAAGGGTTATCATATGAGCAGCAGTTGAAGGTTCTGGGCCTGTACTCATTGGAATTTAAAAGAATGGCGGGGGGGGGGGGAATCACATGGAAACCTATTGAATGTTGAGAAGGCTAGATAGAGTGGATGTGGAGAGGATATTTCCTATGTTGGGGAGTCAAGGACCAGAGGACACAGCCTTAGAGTAGAGGGATGTCTATCTAGACTGAAGATAAGGAAGAATTTCTTTCGCCAGATAGTGGTGAATCTGCGGAATTTGTTGCCACAGGTGACTATGGAGGCCAGATCACTGGGTGCATTTAAGGCAGAGGTTGATAGGTTCTGGATTACTCAGGGAGTGAAAGGTTATGAGGAGAAGCAGGAAAATGAGGTTAAGAGGAAATGGATCAGCCATGATGAAATGGCAGAGCAGACTCAATGAGCTGAATGGCCTAATTCTGCTCCTATGTTTTATGGTCATCTGCCTCGAAATGATCTTGAGTTTGTTTATCTGCACTGTGCTTTCAGTGTAGCTGTAATACTTGTTTGTGTTGGCTTTATGTTGTAGTTTTACACTTGTGCTATTGTTTTACTTGCTCTCCCTCAATATACTGTGTAGTGATTTAATGAAGCCCATGGATACTCAATGGAAGAAGCTTTATAAATACTTTGGGCTATTAAAAGTATGGATTGTTACTGGCTCTTAATTAGCCAGCACATATAAAAGTCCACTTGAATATATCATCTGCTTGTATGTAAAGTCTATGGGTGTATTGACTTCAGAACCTATTATGACATTCCTGGATGAGAAAGACTATGAATAAATGAGAATTCAGACATGAACCATTCGGTCCATGTCTATATTTCACCGAAAGTGGTTTTGCAGGTTGATAAGGTGGTAAAGAAGACATGTGGCATGACTACCTTCTTGGTAGGGCTTTGCGAAGGAAGTTGCGCTGCAGGTACTATATATAAAACTTTAATCAGACCACACTCGGAGTATACTGCAGTTCTGGTTGCCCCATTCTTGCAAAGGTGTGGAGAGGATGCAGAAATATTTTTACCAGGATGCTGTCGAGGTTAGAAGGAATGAGCTGCAAGGAAAGGTTGGACAAACATGAGTTATTCTCCCTAAAGAGTTATAAGCTGAGCGGAGACCTTAAAGAGGTTTTTTTTTAGTTATGAGAGGCATAGTTGTGTAGTTAGTCAGAATCTTCCCTTTAAGGTAGAAAAAAATTAAACATACCAGTACTTGCTTTTATGTTTAGAAGGGATAAGTTTTAAAGCGACATGAGGGGCACGTTTTTTTTTCCACAGAGTGGTGGGTGGCTGGAATAGGTAGCAGAACCAGGCAGTTTGGTGGTGTTTAAGAGGCTTTTAGATAGACACATGAATATGAAGGGAATAGATGGATAGGATGATACACAGGAAGAGGATGTTCAGTACGTATTGGCATCAAAACTAGTGCAATGTTGTGGGCTGAGTGGCCTGTCCCATGCTTTATTGTTCTGTTTTCTTTGCACCATTTTAGATAAAGATAGGTGTGTCAGATCTGGGTAGATTGATACTATAATTCAAATATTCAGGAACACCAAATCTTACATTCTTTCAAACATGAATTTATCTGTCCTGAAAAGCTCCTAGATTGCAATATGGATGCAGTCTCATTTTTTCATTTCATTTTTCAATCTTTTTTATTGATTTTCAGATAAAGAATATACAAATCAGAAGAGGAGCTTAACAAGTAGATAATATAAAAGACATATAAACAACAATAGTAAAAACAGGAAGTATATAATGTCAAAATCAAATAGGTAAAATATTATGCTGTTATATATACAATGGTCAAAAAAAACTACAACTCCTCATAGCAATCATAAAAAAGATTTTGAAGTTTTATTGAGAAAGGAAAAAACCCACTAATTAACTGAAACAAAAAAAGAAAAAGAAAGATTGGGCAGTCCAATTGAGGATAAAATTAGAGAAAAAAGAGAGAGGAAAAAAAAAACACATCCTTCCAGTCATCTCCGAATCTTCATAGATAAGGATTTTTACCAAACAGAATAAAGAAAAATAAATAAATAAAAATAAATTAAATCATGTGAAAATATTGAATAAAGGGTCACCAGACCTGTTCAAAATTAAAGGATGTATCAAATGTCCGGCTTCTAATTTTCTCCAAGCTTAGACATGACATAATGGAGGAGAGCCAATAGAAAACGGTAGGCAGCTTAGATTCTTTCCAGTGTAAGAAAATAGCTCTCCTAGCCAATAAAGTTGCAGTCTCTACTTTCCCTTTTGAATATGTGTTGACTCTGCTAACAACAGATTTTCTACGTATTTGCAAAAGATATTTCAATGAATCTTTTGTTTTGTACAGTTAGAACTTGTAGGGCAGATTTTACTTTAATTTTTTGACACATGCATCAAAAATATTAAAATGCCTCCCAGCTTTTGTGGGGCAAGACTCCATTCCTGGTCTTGCCTTCAGTCTCATCCTTTTTGGATTAGAGACTCTAGGCTACGTCACCTAAAATCTAGTCACCACCAAGGACTGATTGCCTGATTTGAGGATACAATAGCATGCAAGACTGAACCTCCACAATAAGCCAAAAGTAAATGTGGCCATGTGAGATTGCAGTGTTGGCCTTAGATGGTCAGTGTTCAGCAAGATCCAGCCCAGTACAAAATGCACTGTTAGCGATTGCATACAAAATGAAAATTGCTTGTGTATCCTCCCTTCAGTTTGGACACAAAAAACACACTTATTTACATTTGTCTTGATGACCCTGATATGCAAAATAAAGATACACATTTCTAGTTCTAACATACCCCCAAATATCCCAGTACTGAAAGTTGTATTAATGTTTGGAATGTATGGGCCAGGATCTTGTGTACATTGCCCTGGTACAGAAGTAGAAAAATGGGTGTTATCGCAGAATATGCTATACAAAATAAGTTATTTTGAATGTTTTTTACACTTCCCCTTGATACATACTCACCTGCTTCCCACTATCTAAATTAGTTATTCATCTTTTGACTGTGCAGTTACAAAAGAGGTTACTAGATTGCTGGATTACACAAAAGCCAACAAGTGGGTAATGCCACAGATTATACTGTACAAAATAGATTATTTTGTCTGTTCTTTGCAGTTACACTTGATAAATGCTCATCTATTTGTGACTACCTAAATTAACAATCATTTTACTGTGTTGGTACAAAAGAGCTTAGTAAATTGCTGGATTAGTTTGCCTTAGTGGAAGTCTGGGCATGTAGGTTAATATTTCAGCACAGTCCTGATAGGATGCCATCTTTAGTGCTTTTATTCAAAGTGTTATACTGAGATGCCAACTTGTGGTGGCTTGCTTCCGAAAGTTTTAAAGTAAGTAATATTGCTTGCGGCCAATAGTTGTTTCATTCTTGATGTTAGTACTTGATGTGACTAATTGCTCTCAGGGTTGCAACAATGCTAATAGAAAGCTCCAGAGATGCTGTGAGGAGACCTTGAATAAAGAGGACATGACTTATTTTGAGTTCCCTGTATCTCGTGTATATTTGTCTGTACTACCTGGAAATGGATTCATTGGGTATTTGGAATGCACTGCAAACACCTATCACGTATACACAATCCCTGCACACATTATGAGGCAGAGCACAATTTGTTCAGTGCCCTCGGTAACACGTATCTAAAGTTCTACTTTCGTTCTCAGTTTGCTTTACTCTTTCTTTCAGCGTTTTGCCCTTCAGATTTTGCAGTAACCAGCTCAGGGTGACATTAAAAAACATGTAACAAAATAAAATTATGAGAGAGCCAGATAGGGTAGACAGAATCTTTTCCCCTATGGTAGAAATGTCAAGTACTTAAGGGCATGCATTTAGAGTGAGAGGTGGAAAGTTTAAAGGGGATATGTGGGGCAAGTTTTTATTTTACACAGAGTGGTAGGTGCCAGGAATGGGCTTTCAGGGATAAGTGGTGAAAGCTGATGTGATAATGGTGTTTAAGAAGCTTTTAAACATCGAGGTTCAAGTGGCGGGATATGGATCATGTACAACCAGAATAGATTTTGTTTCATGCCTGCATTGTGCTCAGCACAGACAGTGTGGGCCAAAGGGCTTGCTTCTGTGCTGTACCGTTCTATATTCTAAAAATTGGAACCAATCTGAGAATCCACATTAAAATGTAGTTGAAAGTGCTGGTTAAAATTTGCAACCTTGCCAAAATAAAATCTCCAAACACTACCAAATGGTAATTTGGTTACCGGGGGGGGGGGGGATTTAGAGAGGGAAGCATTGTTGCAATTGCCTTTACTTTGACAAGTGCCAAGGAATTTGGCAGCAGTTGTTAAGTTCTTAGCTGTGACTGATACAAGCTGGCAGAAATGTTTTCTTATCAGAAATACAGTCATGCATGGAGGCACATGTATAGTTTTTTGTCAAGTTTGGGGAGGACCCCTTGTTATTGTGCACAGAAAAATGCTCGGACAGCTTGTATCTCCCAAGAGTGTTCATCTGTGTTGTACCTGTCTTCCGGCTGAGTGAAAGTTGCAGTATCTGCACTATCTCTGGGAACCTCTTGATTTATGAGGTGAAAGAAACAGGCCAGTGGATTGAAGCACAATGCATCTTTTTCTAAAAAAATGTGAGAATCAACAAAAATTCTGGGGTGAGATTGAATTTGAGTGATAACAAATTGACTGAGCTTCTTATAGTCTGCCTAATGCGGTAATTCGAGGGGAAAAAAATCAGATGAGAAGTAAAATGGGCCACCCGTTCACTATAATATTTGCTGCACTGCTCAAAACCAATCCAAGTCATCTTGAAGAAAGTACACCATATTAAATGACAACAACAGAATTCAATCATTTCTGATATGAAAGTACATTCTAAAACAATCACAACCAAAATCTTAAATGTTATCCTCTTAAGAATATTACAAATCCGCAGTATTGGGTGAGTGGTGTTGTATTGTAGTCACTCTAGCTTTGAAGCAATGAGTATCAGTAGTAATATGAAATGTTTCTTTGCTTCAGTAAAAAATATTTAGTACTTGAGTTATTGTCTGTATTTCACAAAATAACACAGAGGAAGGTAAAATTATTTTGACCAATTTCTGCAAACCTTCATGCCCCAATTTTGATTTCCAATAAGCAACTGATTTTTTTTTGCAAAACGGTAAAACCCTACGAGGTAACTTCAGACATTTTCAATGGACATAAATTAGCTGCGCATAATTCAACATTGTATTGGAAATCTGACCGATCCTGTAACTGTAAGTAACACATACAAAATTCTGGAGGAACTCAGCATGTCAGACACAGAAAGGAATAAAGAGCTGATGCTTTAGGCCAATACTTTTCATCAGGAGTCATCATCTCAGTAACTATGATATTTGTTTGTGAAGACCATGAAAGAATTGCTTTATGACTGCAGTGGAGTAAAGGGAACTCTTCTTTCTATTTTATGGTGTTGCATTTGATCTGAAAATGCTTTATGGCCAAAGCATTTGTTTCAATTTTGCTGCACAAATGTGCTTCTTCCAAGGTACTCAAGATATCTGTGTGAACACTCACTTTTCTAAATCCCTTAAATGAGCCATGTAGTCATTTGTCTTATATTTATTGTTTAACTAATTGGTTTTTCCCTTTGATATGTAAATTGGGATGCTGAGAAGTAAGATAATTGCTTAGATTTGGGTTCTGTCAGAAACTATCAGTACCTTCTGGCTGGAAGAGAATCCCTGGCTCATTTGGAGATAAGAGTTGACCAATGAGATAGCTCTTATTGAAATGATGCGGAGCAAAGAAGTTTCCAGAGTTTTCCAGAATTACACTTTGTATAACCGCTAGGTGACACATTGAACTTGCAGAAACATGCTATTGCCACAAGGAAGCATAGTGAGCAGTTACTTGCATGTAAGTAATTATAGAAAATACAAGCAGATAAATGTTAAACTGCAGAGAAAATATCAATTAAGCAGTATAATCGAATAATTAAACAGTCGGATCCAACAAGGTTCAGAGAATCAGAATCAGGTTTATTATCATTCATGTATATGATGTGAATTTTGTTGTTTTCTGGCAGCAGTGCAGTGCAAAGACAAGATGACTGTAAAAAATCAATAGTACAAATGTTCATGGATTCGTGGACCGTTTGGAAATCTGACAGTGGAGGGAAAGAAGCTGTTTCAGAATCATTGAATATCAGTTTTCAGTCTCCTGTGCTTCTTCCCCAGTGGTAGTAATGAGAAGATGACCTTTCCCAGGTGGTGAGGGTCCTTAGGGATGGAAGCTGCCATCCAGAGGCACCACCTCACGACTGCGTCCTCTAATGGGGAATGTTGTTTATGAGATGGAACTGGCTGAGTCTACAGCCCTTTGCGACTCCTTGCAACACTATACCTCAGAGACGCCATACTAGCTGTCATGTGACCAGTCAGCATGCTCTCCACTGTACTTCTATGGAATTTAACCTGTTCAGGTGAAGTACCTTTGCCCTACTATCCTATTTAGATTTACACAATGACCTGTTAGTAAAGAAGATGATGAATAAAGAATATGATAAAGTTCTTGCCTAACAGAAGACTTCTTGCTGCATTAAAGGTTTCTGTGGAAAGAGTAACCAGTGATGCCCGGATGTTAAGCGATAAGCTCCAATGCAGACTCTCCTTTTCAGTCTGGATATGCCTCTGTTTTGTTATTAAAGGAGAAGCCAAATGCTTTTCTTGCACCTAGAATGCAGCGAGGAAGCAATATATAGGAGTGCTACCTGTAAAAGAATGCATTGGTAACAGATACTTTTGTTGTAAATATGTGATTCTGTCCTCATTTTGATTAGGATATAGTTTGAAGCATGCATAAGTTTGACCAATAAATTTGGGCAGATAGAAATTGACACAAGGTCACCGCTTAATCCAGCTACTACATGCTGTGAGATGATTGTGTATTTGAGAGAAATATCATGTAGAGATAGGCTATATTTCCTATTTCACTGAAATACAAGCAAACAATATTATATGATACTCATTTTGTATTCGCAGAGTTCCCTGTAGCTGCTATTATATTTTTTTTCACTCGTAGTTTATTCTTGGAGACATTTTAAGCCGTGTTGTCAGATTGCATGCTTTTTGTGGCATAAAATCAATGATTACAGGCGCCATTTCAGATGTTAAAGTCATTGTGGGAACAACAGTGGTGTAAATTTTTAAAATGCATGATGGCAATAATTTTGTTTAATGCATAAAAGCTTGTGTAGAAACAGTGCAGATTGATGCACTTTTTATCTTTAAAGATCATTCTGTATCTTTGAAGATCATTCTCAGTGTTGGCAAGGCCAGCTCTTGAAAGATTATTGTTGCTTCACAAAAGCATATGTCACTACTGCAATGATTTAGTTCAATTTAAAGTACGTGCCTCTGTGTGTCTGCGTGTAAATATATGTGTATACGTTGAATTGGATAACATTCAAATATCAGTTTCTTTATATCACTAAATGGGTACGGTGGAGCAGTACTTGAGGCTCTGTACAAACTACTCAGGTTCTAGGGCAGAGATATGAGTTCAAATCCCACTATAGCAGATGGAGAATTTGAATCCAAGTAATTAGATTTGGAGTGAAACCCAGCATCAGTAACGGTGACCAAATTAGTGTTAAGTATCCATCTGCTTAACTAACATCTTTCAGGGAAGGAAACCTGCTATTCTTACCTGGAAAGACATGTACTCCAGACCCTGACTGTGGTCATAACCTGTCTTCTATCAGGGATGAACAACGAATGTTGGCAGTTCCACTGAGATCCCTGTAAAAATGTTTGCTCTCATAAGTCGCTCTTCATAGCATACTGGCTGAGAAATTCATCCCCACCCACAAAGTTGAGGTAGTGGATGACAAATACCTTGACTACTGGAAAATCCAGTGTTCTCTGAGGGCTAGCACCAGAGAATAGGTTGCACACTGTTTGTGCCTCACAGCTGTCAGATAAGTCTGGATTGGAGATTCTGATTTGGCAATCAGGTGGCATTTTATTATGAATTGTTGTGGCGTTGCGCAATATACAAAGTATTCCCATTTTTATAATTAATTGCACCTTCTATTTTGTTTTTGATTCTGATTGATTCAACACTTGCACACTTCCAGGTTCTAGTCCTGGTGGGATTGAGTTGCATCTGAGGATTGTTGCCTGGGCCTGTGAGAGTGGGCACGGGAGTGGGGATTGAGGAGGGTTATGTGCACATGTTACATCAAAAGACTTGGAACCTAAGGAAGGGGGAAGTGTTTAGTCAGATCAGGGTTGACAAGTAAATAGAATATGCAATTAAAAATAAAAAAAATAAAACTCAAATGTTTCAATGAGAAATCCTGGCTGTGTGTTTCATGATCAACTCGCACAATCATTCAAGATGTAGAAATTGTATTTATTTATTCATTAAGCAAAACTAATGCTTCATTTCAGAGTAGAGGTACTAGAACTATTCTTCTCTTTCTACCAAGTAACTATTTATTTTCAAAAAAAAGAGCTTCAGTGTAGAGATTAGGAAAACTGTTAGAGTTGGGGGAAGGGCATTGAAGAGGTCAGCCACATTCATTAACAGGATGTGGGCACCACTGGTAAGGTCAGTGTTTATTGCCCAATTCCTGTTTGCCCTTTAGAAGATGGCAGCGACCTGTTTCTGGAACTGTTGAAGACCTTGCAGCAAATTTGTTCTCGCAGTGCTGCTAGATATGGAGTTTCAGTATTTAGCATGAAGGAATAAGAATATATTTTCTTCCCGCTGGTAGTGGTCATTGGTGCAGAGTGTGCTGTCAAGGAAACACATTAATATGTAAATGATAGTCATAGTGTCACTCAGCACAGGAACATGCCATTCAGCCTGCAAAGTCTACACTGACCATGAAGTGTCTATTTACTTTGCTCCTGCTCTATTCCCTCAGATTCCTCTGCTCAGATGCACGACATGAATGATTTGCGTGTCTTTGGGAGCACTATGATAATAAGATTGATGCATTTGAAGGGATAATGTGCAAACTCCATGCAGACAACAGTGCTGGACCTGATTCAGTGATCCTGGATCACTGGAGCTGTAACACAGTAACTCTGCTAGTTATGCCACTGTGCTGCCCCATAGATAATGATAACAAGCTCAATAATTCCAGCTGTAATGTCAAAAGAGGAAGATACTGAGGCTAAATTTTCAAATATTATATCTGCATTTGACCGACATAGCACAAAAATGGGATTGAGCTTGGTTATTCCTGCAAATTTGATATGGGGCTCTGGATGGGTATTGCAATGTATTCAGCAGTGAGTAAATGGCTTTAAATTATTATCTATTAGGTAGGAATTTATAAATCAATGGAAGTTGTAATTATTTTACTAAGGTTAAATATAATGCATGGTATGAGTTAATTACATAATTAAGAGTTACAACAGGCAAAGGTACAGGAGGAAATAGACAGATAATAGACAGTGGGTGTTAAAATAATACTTTCAAGCTGTTGACTAGGACTTGGGTTTATTAGGACTTCAAAAAACAGCTCCTTTTTGGTTAGTGAAATGAATGTTCCATCATTCTAGTGTATCTATCAAGGTGATGATTGGTTTGACCTTTTAAAAAGTATATGTGACAACCACAAATGAACCAACATCACTGGTATAATGTTTGGGTCAAATTTGACCCCAGGAGTTTCATGGACTCCACAACCAGTAATTGCTTACATGGCAACAAAATTTCCTTTCGGACATCCATTGAATTGGAAGCTGGATATTTATTTTATCAGATTAATTCAGCTTGCATATCTTTTCAGAGGACATGGAAGTGTGTGCATGAGCTTTAAGTTGAATTTTTAGAGATATATTTACCAAATATCCAGAAAATTCAACAAAATTAAAGTTTTACATATTATTACAGTTATATTTTAATCATGCTCAAATCTCAGCAATATAACATGCCTTAGCTGCTATACACCCACCCTTTATTGCTTTTGTTTTTATTTATTACATAAAATGATTTGAACTCAAATTTCTTTCTGGTTAGATGAAAGGCAGCAATATTTAATCCTAGCTTACATGATGGGGGAGGAATTGGTGAAACTACTGAGTTATTAGTCATGTTTATGAACAGAACAGATGGTATGAATGGTGGGGCAGCAATCTAAATGAGATGGAAGAAAATTCATATTTGCAAGTGTTTTGCTGTTGCGAAGAGGGTACTGTGAAAGTAAGCTGGAGGTACACCTTAAGGGAATTCTGATCAAAATGTTACACCATTAATATTGTCAACAGTGTACAGATTCAAGGTCACCTAAAGCCAGGTGGAGTTTCAAACATGATGGACTTCTATGCTGGATGTTGCAAGAGAAATTAAATTGGGGAGTGGCTGGTCATCCTGCCGGATTTCCCAATTTACCATGTCTGATGAAGAATAATCGCATTCGCTGTTATGTCATTAGAATAATCACAAGCATTTATCTATTGTAATAACAAATTTGTTTTCTATTAGAGATCCCCATACTCAATTCAAGCTACATACATGGTTGATTTCTTTACAACACTTATTGATGTGGCCACTTGATGAAGTGTTGGATAATAGTGGCATTACTTTCTGTCAGTTTCCACCATATCTTGACCCAGAAGATGACCCATAACTTTTATGCAGCCTGTCAGATTAACTTGCACGTTGAGTCGGTAAGGAAGGCAAATGCAATATTCGTATTCATTTTGAGAAAACTAGAATACAAAAGCAAGGATGTAATGTTGAGGCTTTTTAAGGCATTGGTCAGACTGCACATGGAGTATTGTGAGCAGTTTTGGGCCCTTTATCTGAGAAGGGATGTACTGGCATTGGAGAGGATCCTAGATAGAGTGGGTGTGGAGAGGATGTTTCCTGGAGTGGGGGAGTCTAGGACCAGAGGGCACAGCCTCAGAATAGAAGGGTGTCCCTTTAGAACAGGGGAGATGAGAAGGAGTTTCTTTTGCTATAGGATGGTGAATCTGTGGAATTCATTGCAACAGACAACTGTGGAGGCCTGGTCATTGCGTATATTGAAAGCAGAGTTTGAGAGGTTCTTAATTAATAAGGGTGTAAAAGGTCACAGGGAGAAGGCAAGAGGATGGTCTTGAGAGAGATAATAAATCAGCCATGATGAAATAGCAGAGAAATCTCAATGGGCTGACTGGTCTTTTTCTGCTTCTATGTCTTATAGTCTTATGATTAAGAAGAGCTTTTAAAAGCACATTCATACCATAAAATGTGTAAAGTAAGCCTGTAGTGGGATATAGATGGGTTATCTGAATGGCCAAACAGTTGGCAGGTAGAGTACAATATGGAAAAATGTGTTATTATCTACTTTGGAAATAAGAATGAAAACCAAATTATTATTTAAATTGAGTTGTGCTTTAAATTTTTGCAGCAGAATTGCGCCCAACAAATGGAGGCAGCCCAAGTCCATACTGATATAGAAAGTATCTATATCAGAAAGTAAATGAAATATTTGACTTTATTACAAAGGATATGAAGTATAAAAGCAGAAGATTTATTCAAATTTACAGGACGCTGATGAGGCCAAACCTGGAGTACCATGTATACTTTTGGTCGCCATGTTTGAGGAATGATGGGAAGACATCAGAGAAAATGGAAAGAGATCTCACTATATTATTTCCTGGGATAGACGGGATTGAAATGTGAAGAAAGATTGAGCAGGTTGGAGCTGTACCCACTAGAGTTTAGAATGAAGGTTAATCTGATTGAAATGTATTAAATTCGGAAGAGTTTGCTGAGAGGAAGAGTACCCTGGTGGAGTTATCTCGAAGTTGGGGCACTTTTCAGAGTTAAGAGTTGCCTATTTCAGAGGAAGATGAGGAGAATTTTCAGGTGATTGAAAGTTTTTTGGGGGGGGGGGAGAGAGAGAGAGAGAGAGAGAGAGAAAAACAAACAAATGATAGAACTCCAAGTGAACTGAGGGGAATGGGGAGGAAGCAGGAAAACAGTGTTGAGGTATGATAGAAATGGAAATGATTCTGTTGACATGAGGGATGGATTGGCCTACTTGTCCTTATGTTATTATGTGGCCAAATGTGGATCATGCATTCTCCGGAAAATATATATTATCAAGTTGTTCATAGGATGGTCAGTGGCAATGTTGACATTTATTATCTGTCCATAATTATCCCTGGACTGAGGAATGGACCACATTAGTGGGTCCTGAGTCATATGCATGCCAGGTTCACTAAGAATGGCAGATTTCCTTTCCTGAAAAACATCTAGGAACTGCTTGAGTTTTTACATCATTCTGATGGTTTTATAGATAGTGATGCTAACATTTGTTGGTGTAATAATTGGAGATAATGTATTCTCAGTGATGGTGAATTGTTGCATATGCCTCATTATATGTATTTGATCAGGAAGTTGTATGATCTTGATTCTACAAGCACTCCCTTTAATTATCATGCTTCACTTTTAGTCAATACTGCAGGGTGGTCACTGGTCGATTCATGATAGCTTAGGTCGTTCAACAATCTAGAACAGGGGTTCCCAACCAATGCCACAGACCAATATCATAAAGCAAGGGGTCCATGGACCCCTGATCGAGAAGCTGTTCGAGCTCAGCGATCATCTGCTGTCAGATCACATAATTGCTTACACCTCTGTGCAAAGCCTTTCCCACTGTTGGTGGCAGGTTCCACTGTCAGTGATCTTGTCAGTCAATGAGGACTTTGCCTCAGGTTTAGCTGTATATTGCATATTGCTTTTGTCAATATAAAATTAAACTTTAAAAGTAATTCACGTTAGTAGGATCAAGTCTAATGATGTAGTATTGTAGGAAAAAAGGGCATCTGTGGAAATTTTAAGCACCAGACTTGTTAACTACAGTGCCTATCTGGTGGGATTTCCCTTCTCTTGCAGAGTACCCTGCAGAGTGGACAGAGCAATGCAAGGGAAACATGAAAGGCTGAGTAGAGAACTGTTCACCTGCACTTTAGACACATGATCAAACGTGTGATATGAAGGTGTCACATTTAAGCAGAAGCTAAGTCAAATTTAATAAATTACGCACAAAATACGCTGTGGTAAAGGTACAATTTTTTTTAAAAACAGGCAGTATCACAAGCACATAGATTTAGATAACACGGAACAAAAATTGCACAAGGCAATGAAGAAAAAAACCCTGCAAAACAAGCCATCAGTGCAATAAACACAATCTACACTACTACTTTTCTCTATTATTTAAAAAGATTGAAACTCATGTTAATATGTTTAACAGGTTAACCAGTTTTAATTTTCTTGAACTTTCCAAACCAGATTGACAGGAGACAAGCCAATCCTGAACGTGGTTGACACAAAATCTCTGGAATTATTGAAGCCACACTTCAGTCACATTCATTATCACCTTTGAATCTTTCAGGAATGTATTCAAAAGCACCTTTATTTCCTTGGGTTTTGTAGTGAGATGAGGTGGTCTTTTTGTGAAGATTGTGGAATATTTCCTTTAACAGACCAGCTGACATGGTGGGGACATAAATCTTAATGCGAACTCTGTGCTTTTTCCCTTGTAGCATATTTCATGATGTCATGAGTTTTTTGCTTAGTTTGGTCTGCTCACGTTCCACCTTAAGTTTGGCTGAACTGTACTTGAACATGCCCAAGCCATCTGCATGTCAATGTTTCTGCTGGAGTGTATTCTTTTGTTGTTTATAACATTGAATAGTAGTCAGAACAAAATCTACAGATTGTTGCCTCACGGAAAACCAAGTCTGATGAACCTTGCATGGTTTTTTCACTGTATGAACTGATCTTTCAGCTTCAGTTGAAAGTTGTGAAGTGATGTTTGATTCCTTTTTTTTTTCAAAACTGTGCTGGATTGGGATAGTTTGAACTGTAAACTATTATCCAGTGCAATGGTCTGAGCTCTCGTAGAGGACATTCCCTGATAGTACAGTATATGACTCCTCATGACCACGTGATCAGTAGTGGTACATTACCTGAAATTATTTCAAATGCCTTTTTCACCAGCAGGAGGAAGTTGTTCCTACCTTTCTTGCAGTAATCTGCTGTATATGGACACACTGGAATGGCTGAGTGGGACCACTGCTGTTGATCTGCATTCTTTGCAACTGGCAAATTTGCTGGCTCGCTGAGCAGATCCTTGTCTCTGTGGTGTCAATGGGAAAAACTACAGCTTACTATTTTCATCTTAATGGTGCTACAGTACTCTGTGTGAAGTCACTCCATTATTCTGCTGTGTTCTTCTGTGGTCATAATGACTGCCATTTGGCCAGAATCTCGTAAGCACCAACCGATTGTTTTAAGGATTGTTTAGAAGTTATTTCCATTGATACAGTTGTTTTGGATTCGTGCTCGTGATCAATCTTTTTGTTTTTGACAATTTATAATTTACAGTGAGTGAACTTGCTGCACATGAACTTGTCCTGCAGTGCTCCATTCCAGGAAGCAGCAATATTTTTTGTCAGCGATTCTTGGACACAACTTCCTCGCCAATCGCTTGGACTCCACAGTGGCAGACTTCCACTCTTGTTGTGTGAAGTCTGAAGCAGCTGATGAGGCCAGTGCGGAACCTGCAGACTTTTCTACAGGCGAGTCAGGGAGTGCCTTGGGTTAGCGGTGCATGGCTGGGTTTATAGTGAGGTAGTGTGTTCCATCTGCTGTTTGCACACAGCCTCTGTGCACTACCTGTGGCAATGCAATCTTCTCTGCTTTAATGGCCATAGAATCGTACAGCTCGAAGCAAGTGCTTCAGACCAACTGGTCCATAATTACCAAGATGCCAGTCAAAGCTTGCCTCATTTGCCAGTGTTTGGCCCACAGAGGTTTGCAAACTTTTTTTATTCCATTTAGCAATGCCATTAAGCAAAGGGTCCATGGACCCCAGACTGGGAATCTCTCATCCTAAGTCTTTCCTATTCCTGCACATATCCAAGTGCTTTTTTGTAACTGTTAATGTACCTGCCTCAACCACTTCCTCTGGCAGTTCATTCCCTTTGTGTTTTACACATATTTTGCCCCTCAAGTTCTTATTGTATCTTTTACCTCTTGCCTTAACTCTATGCTCTTACTTCTTGATTCACCAATATTGAGAAAATGAGTGTGTTTCCCCTATCTAGGTTGCTCATGCACCTTTATAAGATCCCCTCTTAATCTCCTACACTCTTGATAAAGTCCTAACCTGTCCAACCACTCCTAAAAACTCAGTCCTTCAAGTCCGGACAACACCATTGCAAAACTTTTCTGCCAGATGGGACGCACAGTGGTAACACGCATTAAAGATCACAGGAGGTGTACCCATTTGGGTTACCCAAAAAATCGGCGGTAGCAGAATGTTGCATTCACAATGGCCAATGCCGACTTCGATGGCACAAAACTGCTGTGCCGTGCCAGTGGCTTTTGTGACTGCCTGGTAAAGAAAGCCATTGAAATAAAATTTGAAGAAAAGAATTTTAACAAAGACGAAAGTCTCACTCTAGGTAAGAACTGGAATTTGATTGTAAGCATGGTGGGAAAGCGGAAACCTGATTGGATGAGGACAAACCAATCAGGAAGGATGGTTGACAGGGGCATAAAGGAGACTAGACATGTCCAGGCATCATCCTTTATCTTTGCTATATGAAATATACTATTTAAAATGGAAAGAAGACTGAATGTAATACTCCAAGAGGAGTCTCACTTGTGGCGTGGCCTCACAATTGTTTATATTCAGTCTGATGAAGGACAGTGTGCTAAATTCTTCTTCAAACCCCCCCCACCCCCCACCCCCGCCACCTCCCAACTATGCCTTCACTTTCAGGCAATAATGTACATGAACTCCAAGGTCTCTGTTCTGTAATACTTCCTAGAATTCACTGGGAAAGTTCTACCTTGACTTGACTTCTCAAGATGTGACACCTTGCACTTATCTAAATTAAACTTCATTTCCCATTCCTTGACCCACTTAAACAGCTGGTCAAGATCCCCCCCAATAATTTTTGATAACCTTCTTCATTTTCCTCTATACCTCTTCCTCTTTTAGTATCATCCGAAAGGTTACTAACCAATTCTTGTAGATTCTTACCCAAATGGTTCATGTAGATGATAAGCAATGGGCCCAACACCAACTTCTGAGGGACACCACTGGTCATGGGACTTCTGTCCAAGAATCAACCTTTCATCATCACCCTCTGCTTCCTAACATCAAGACAATTGTGTATCTAATTAGCCAGCTCTCCCTGGATTCCATGCAATCTAACCTTCCAGAGCAGCCTTACAGAAACCTGATCAAAGACCTTGCAGGGGCCATGCATTCCCAGGACTCATTGGGAATGTTGCATTTCTTCAGCCTTTTCCACTTCCTCAGGAATTTTTTGACGTGACAGAGCTCAGAATAGAGTATCTGTACAGGAAGTCCAATCTGTCCTAATTGACTCTAATTTGCGTCTTATTGCTGGTTCTGTCAGCCTGGGAAGGATTTTGCAGAAACAGCGGTAGCATTTTCCTTTCAGTGGCTTGTTCAGGTCTCAGTATGTTATATAGAACAGGGGTCTGCATTGTGGACCAAGAGTGCAGTGACCAATCTGAAGTCTTAATCTTTCTCTGGCATTTCATTTCCCATTTCTTTTCTTGTATGGGTTTAAACAGCAAGTAATTGATTATTTGCACACACGCAAGAAAGGCACGAGTGGAATTATATTGGAGATCCTTTATGTTGCTGCAGCTGTCTTTCTTTTTCTTTCTTTGCCTCTTTTATTTTTCCTCTCTGATTTTTTTTTCAACCGGTGTGCTTGCTTTGTTCACAGCCTGGCTTCTGATTATGTTATTTGCTCCAAAGGAAAGATTTCATTCATTCTATATGTGAACTGAAGAATATAATACCTGCTTTCATGCCCACCAAGTGTTTCACTGTGGCTACATTGAGTCTTGACAGCCATTTTGTTATTATCTCCCAAAGCTGTTCCTGCCAATACCAGAGCTTGTTAAGTTCCTGTTACTTTGGTGTTTTTCTTTGTTTAAAGACCATTTCATTATCAGACTAGCCCAACACCTTTCTAAGTGCAATTTCCATGCTATCACACACATCAGGTGAATGCTTCTCATAGTGTGCACATACACATCCCAGTGAGTGTCTTATATTTTGAAAGATGAGGGAGGATTTCAATGAAGCCAGATGGATTTTAAAATTCCTGGATAAAATGGATGGAGAGAAGATGTTTCCACTAGTAGGAGAGGCTAGAATTGAAAAGCACAGATTCAAAATAAATGGATGTCCTTTTAAACTGAGATGAGGAAGAATTTCTTCAGGCACAGGATGATGATTCTCCAGAATTTGTTGCCACGGAGGGCAATGCAGATTAAGTTATTGGTTGCTCAGGAAGAAATTGATAGGTTCTTGATTATTAAAGGGTTGAAGGTTATTGGGAGAATGGGATTGAAATAAAAATCAGCCATGATTGAATGGTAACATGGACTCAGTAGGCCAAATGGCCTAATTCTGCTCCCATAACTTATGGTCTTATGGTGACGTCTTTAGTCCCCTTTAGTTGTAGCTTTGCCCATTTCGGCAGGAATTCCCATTTGCAGTCCTTACCCAAAGAACTTTTTGGGGATCTCTTCAAGATTTACTGCTTTCATGTACAGCTTTGGCTGTGTTTTTTTTTTCTCCTGTGTCTTTGATTAACAGTGTATGCTCATAGTGAGCTGCCCCTATATTCATCAACACTCAGCCAGCTCATGGGTAAATCTTGCTCAACCAAAAAAGTCCCTTTTTCCATTATATTGAGTATGTCCTTTTTGTCCTTATTACCAATTTGTCAGATATGTGTGGTTCAGCATCAGAATCAGGTTTAATATCACTGCCATGTGTCGTGAAATTTGTTGTTATGTGGCAGCAGTACTTTGCAAAATGGGATAGTGTTCATGGGTTCAACATCTATTCAGACATCTGATGGCCGAGAGGATGAAGCTGTTCCTGAATCATTGAGTGTATGCCTTCAGGCTCTTGTACCTCCTTACTCTCTGTTCTCTTATTCAAATGGCATGCAGCTTGGCAACTAATGGATCAGAGAGATAGACAATTGCTTAAAATATGTGAGATTTGTTATTCCAATTTTATTCTGCATATGCATACACACGTTAATGTATATTCCCAAAGCTTTCAAGAGTCAATTAAATGAAGCAATTTTTAATCACAATCCACCTTTTTTTGACTTGTATATTGAAAGCATACAGTATATGTACTACGAGGTATCTGAAATAGACAATCCTTCAGAGTATTGACTTTCAGAATGCCAATTGTTGCCCTTAAATGACACGAACTCTTTTCTAATGCTGGGATGAATCTAGCCAAGGCCAAAAGGGTGACCAAATTTATGTAAGCGGACTTGCCAAAACAAATTTGGATAGTCTCTATCCAAACCAAACAGGGATGAGAATCAAGCAGAGATTTTAAAAGGGACTTGACTTGGTAACTTCAGTGGTGGAAGTCAAAGAACTGCTGATGTGGGAACATTAACTCTCTCACTTGTCTGGGTGACATTGGTACAATGGATGAGGAATCTTCATGCTGTGTGCAGTTTGTGATATCTTTGACCTGGTATTATTTGATGCTAGCTCAGAATGCCAAACATATTAGTTTCGCACATTCTTCACTTTGAGCACGAAAAATAAGTCAACCAATAAAATAGACATATGGTATGCTGAAAAGGTTGACTTGTTTATGCCATATAACGTGTCTGTCTTCCTCTGACCTTTAACATTTAAATTTATATTTCATGCATTTTTTACATATTTGTTAAACATATCAGAGAAATGGAACCTTTTGCAGATCCCAGGGAGTTTTTTTTTTATGTAAGCTGCTGACATTTTTCCCAAAGCCTTGGTCAATCATAGAGATGTGACCTATTGATTTTTCGATCAGATCAGCAAATGATTGACATTGGCAGCCAAGCAGAGCCATCTGTTATCAGTTATGAAAGCAGATTTGCAGGAAGTATAGTCAGCAGTTTAATAAATGCAAGGAAGGAATAAAATGCAAAAAAAAGTGCTGTGATCTGATACAGTTGGATGACATTTGAACACATTTACATAGATGATTTTCCACTGTGAAACAAATTAACTATTTGAATTATTGATATTCTATTACTGGAAAGAAAATAAAATGTATTCACCATTCTTGTACTGTTATCATCAAATTATTTAAAATATTACAGCATGCAATATAAGAATGTTTGAAAATGATTCATCTGTCCAACGTACTTGAACTGTATGGATGAAAGCTGACCAGATAGTTGATACACTATCGCTTTGCTTCTACTGCACCAATCAATTAAGATTATTAGAACGTCACCATAAAGCCATATATGTTTCTTTATTTAGGGATACAGTGTCCTTTGAGCTATGTTGCTGAGAAACCCCCGACATCCCTGATTTAATCCTAACCCAATCACGGGACAATTTATCATGACCAGTTAATCTACCCAGTACATCTTCGGACTGTGGGAGGAAACCAGAGCACCGGGGAAAACCACCACATTCCAAAGGGAAGGGGTACAGAGACTCCACAGAGAAAGCTGGGATTGAATTCCGAACTCCCACACGCTGAGCTATAATAGAGCCGCGATGACCGTGGCGCCCAATGATAAATGGTTTACAATTGTAGCTGCGCTTGGTAATAGAAGATAACAAACATTATTGGGAATGAGGACCAGAAGGTATCTGAACCAGTTTCTGAAACTGCATTGCTGTTAGTGGTTTGTATGAGGTGACTTAATTCAAGTGAGGATGGTGAGGGAACGTGAGGAGGTGATAGAGAGGAACTATAGACAAGTAGTCATACCTGGGCCTCAGGAGATAGATAAGAGGGTAACAGTCAGGAGAGGGAAGGGAAAGAATCAGATACTAGAGAGTACCCCTGTGGCTGTCCCCCTTAACAATAAGTACTCCTGTTTGAGTACTATTGGGGTAGGGGGGGCGGACAGCTGATCTGGGGGAAGCAACAGTGGCCGTGCCTTTGACACAGAGTCTGGACCTGTGGCTCAGAAGGGTAGGGAAAGGAAGAGGAAGGCAGCAGTGATAGGAGACTCTATAGCCATGGGGTCAGACAGGCGATTTTGTGGACACAGAAAAGAAACACGGATGGTAGTTTGCCTCCCAGGTGCCAGGGTCCGGGACGTTTCTGATCGCGTCCACAATATCCTGAAGTGGGAAGGAGAACAGCCAGAGGTCATGGTACATATTGGTACCAACGACATAGGTCGGAAAAGGGAGGAAGTCCTGAAAATGGACCACAGGGAATGAGGAAGGAAGTTGAGAAGCAGGACCTCAAAGGTAGTAATCTTGGGATTACTGCCTGTGCCACCAGACAGTGAGTATAGGAATAAAATGAGGTGGAGGATAACTGCATGGCTGAGGGATTAGAGCAGGGGACAGGGATTCAGGTTTCTGAATCATGGGAATCTCTTTTGGGGCAGGAGTGACCTGTACAAAAAGGATGGGTTGCACTTGAATCCGAGGGGGACCAATACCTTGGCAGGGAGGTTTGCTACAGCTACTGGGGAGAGTTTAAACTAGAATTGTTGTGGGGTGGGAACCGAACTGAAGAGGCTGGGGAAGAGGAGGTTGATTCACAAATAGAGAAAGCTTGTAGACAGTGCGAGAGAGAGGATAGGCAAGTGATAGAGAAGGGATGCACTCAGATTGATGGTTTAAGATGTGTCTATTTTAATGCAAGAAGCATCATGAACAAAGCAGATGAGCTTAGAGCGTGGATCAGTACGGAGTTGTGATGTTGTGGCCATTACAGAGATTTGGATGGCTCAGGGGCAGGAATGGTTACTTACAGCGCCAGGATTTAGATGTTTCAGAAAGGACAGGGAGGGAGGCAAAAGAGGTGGGGTCATGGCATTGCTAATTAAGGATAGTGTCACGGCTGTGGAAAAGGAGGATGTCATGGAGGGATGGTCTACTGAGTAAGTGTGAGTGGATGTCATAAACAGGAAAGGGCAATAACTCTACTGCCTTTTTTTAATAGAACCCCACCCCCCCATAGTAACAGGGATATCAAGGAGCAGATAGGGAGACAGATTCTGGAAAGGTGTAATGATAACAGGGTCGTCATGGTGGGAGATTTTAACTTCCCAAATATTGATTGGCATCTCCCTAGAGCGAAGGGTTTAGATGGAGTGGAGTTTGTTAGGTGTGTTCAGGAAGGTTTCCTGACACAGTATGTAGATACGCCTACAAGAGGAGAGGCTGTACTTGATCTGATATTGGGAAATGAACCTGGTCAGGTGTCAGGTCTGTCAGTGGGAGAGCATTTTGGAGATAGTGATCACAATTCTATCTCCTTTACCACAGCATTGGAGAAGGATAGGAACAGAGAAATTAGACAGATGTTTAGAGTAAGGGGAAATATGAGGCTATCAGACAGGAACTTGGAAGCATAAATTGGGTTCTCAGGGAACCCAATAAGATGTTCTCAGGGAAAAGTACAGCAGAAATGTGGCAAACGTTCAGGGGATATTTGCATGGCGTTCTGCAGAAGTACGTTCCAATGATACAGAGAAAGGATGGTAGGTTACAGGAACTATGGTGTACAAAGGCTGTTGAAAATCTAGTCAGGAAGAAAAGAAAAGCTTATGACAGGTTCAAAGAACTAGGCAATCCCAATGATAGAGATCTAGAGAATTATAAGGCTAACAGGAAAGAGTTTAAGAATGAAATTAGGAGAGCCAGAAGAGGCCATGAGAAGGTGTTGGTGAGCAGGATTAAGGAAAACCCCAAGGCATTCTACAAGTATGGGAAGAGCAAGAGGATAGGACGTGAGAGAATAGGGCCTATCAAGTGTGACAGTGGAAAAGTCTGTATGGAATGGGAGGAGATGGCAAATGTACAATGAATTCTTTGCTTCAGTATTCTCTACAGAAAAGGATCTCGGTGACTGTAGGGATGACAGCGGACTGAAAAACTTGAGCATATAGACATTAAAAAAGTGGATGTTCTAGAGCTTTTGGAAAGCATGAAGTTGGATAGGTCACTGGGACCGGACAAGATATACCCCAGGCTACTGTGGGGCGTGAGGAAGGAGA
The DNA here is from genome assembly GCF_030144855.1 of Hypanus sabinus. NCBI lineage: Eukaryota > Metazoa > Chordata > Chondrichthyes > Myliobatiformes > Dasyatidae > Hypanus > Hypanus sabinus. The sequence goes on from NC_082739.1 coordinate 42,941,888, forward strand.
TTGCTGAACCTCTGGTGACCATCTTGACATCATCAATGAGGACGGGAGAGGTTCCCGAGGATTGGAGGTTGCAGTTGTTGTTCCCTTATACAAGAAAGGGAGTAGAGTTAGCCGAGGAAATTATAGACCAGTGAGTCTTACTTCAGTGGTTGGTAAGTTGATGGAGAAGATCCTGAGAGGCAGGACTTACGAACATTTGGAGAGGCATAACATGATGAGGAGTAGTCAGTGTGGCTTTGTCAAAGGCAGGTTGTGCCTTACGAGCCTGATTGAATTTTTTGAGGATGTAACTAAGCACATTGATGAAGGTAGAGCAGTAGATGTAGTGTATATGGATTTCATCAAGGCATTTAATAAGGTACCCCATGCATGAGAAAGTGAGGAGGCATGGGATCCAAGTGGACATTGCTTTGTGGATCTAGAACTGGCTTGCCCACAGAAGGCAAAGAGTGGTTGTAGACAGGTCATATCCTGCATGGAGGCCGGTGACCGGTGGTGTGTCTCAGGGATCTGTTCTGGTACCCCTACTCTTTGTGATTTTTATAAATGACCTGGATGAGGAAATGGAGGGATGGATTAGTAAATTTGCTGATTACACAAAGGTTGGAGGTGTTGTGGATAATGTGGAGGGCTGACAAAGGTTACAGTGGACATCAATAGGATGCAAAACTGGGCTGAGAAGTGGCAGATGTAGTTCAACCCAGATAATTGTGAGGTGGTTCATTTTGGTAGGTCAAATATGATGGCAGAATATAGTATTAATGGTAAGACTCTTGGCAGCGTGGAAGATCAGAGGGATCTTGGGGTCCAAGTCCATAGGATGTCCAAAGCTGCTGCTCACGTTGACTGTGTGATTAAGAAGGTGTACGGTATATTGGCCTTCATCAACCGTGGGATTGAGTTTAAGAGCGAAGAGGTAATGTTACAGCTCTTTGGGACCCTGGTCAGACCCTACTTGGAGTTCTATGTTCAGTTCTGGTTGCCTCACTACAGGAAGGATGCGGAAACTATAGAAATGGTGTGGAGGAGATTTACAAGGACGTTGCCTGGTTTGGGGAGCATGCCCTATGAGAATGGGTTGAGTGAACTTGGCCTTTTCTCCTTGCTATGATGGAGGATGAGAGGTGACCTGATAGATGTGTAAGATGCTGAGAGGCATTGATTGTGTGGATAGTCAGAGGCTTTTTCCCAGGGCTGAAATGGCTATTACGAGAAGGCACAGTTTTAAGGTGCTTGGAAGTAGGTACAGAGGAGATGTCAGGGGCAGAGAGTGGTGAGGGCGTGGAATAGGCTGCCGGTGACGGTGATGGAGGTGGATACAATAGGGTCTTTTAAGAGACTCCTGGATAGGTACATGGAGCTTAGAAAAGTAGAGGGCTATGGGTACCATAGGTAATTTCTAAAATAAGTGCATGTTTGGCATAGCATCATGGGCCGAAGGGCCTGTATTGTGCTGTAGGGTTTCTGTGTTTCTAAATTGAAGTTTGTGTCTGAGGACCACATGGCACAAAGTGTTAGAAAAATATGGTGGTGTAACAGTTAATTTATTTGACTATCAGGCAGAAGTGTAATTACTGGTCTTGGGGCATGACTTCAAATACCACGTCAGCAAATAAGGAATTTAAATTCTAAGAGCTCTGGAAATAAAAAAAGTAGTCTAGAAAAAACAGCCTGAGTGGTTATAAAATTGAATATCCTTTCGGAATACAAATTTGCTATCCTTTCCTGGTCTGGTCAATGTGAGACTCCAGACTCATCAATCCATATCAAAGGATTTGACCTGAAACATCGACTCTCTGTTTCTCTCTATGGATGCTGCTTGACTGACAGAGTTCTTTCAGCAGATAGTTTGTTGCTCCAGATTCCAGCTCTGCAGTCTCTTGTCTCCAGTCCCACCTGTCTGGATGTCTCTTAACTACACTCTGAGCAAGCTACTGAGGGTAATTAGTAGTTCATAATAAATGGCTGATCTCTTTCCAAAAGTAAATAATTATTAATAAATTATTACTATGAGCATCAATACTTCAAACCAAACAGTAACTGACACTTTCATGTTTTTTTAAATGTCACTTCAATCTTTTGCTGGCTTCTGTTGTATTTCTAGAGATTATGCTTTCCTTATAATAAGTTGACCTCATAATCAATGTCCTTCTGCTTCTCTTCTCCTTGAAATCAGTTCAAATATACATTTAATGGCTATCAATTTTCTTATTGCCTTCTTCAAGTGTGCATGCATTTAACAAACTGACCCTTTCATGCTGTAGAACTTCAGTAGAATAAAGAAAATACAAAGCAGCAGTATGTTTATATCTGGAGTTTCTGGCTCCTATTTCCTTTACAAAGAACAGCAGACTCCACAGCACAGTACAGACCCTCTGGCCCATGATGTTGTCCCAGCCCTTTAACCTACTCTGAGATCAATTAACCTTTCCCTTCCAAATAGTGCTCCATTTTTCTTCCTTCCATGTGCCCCTAAATGTCCCGAATGTGTCTATTTCTGCCACCACCCTGCAAGCTTGTTCCAAGCATCCACTACTCTGTGTAAAAAGACTTGCCTCTGGCATCTCCCCTGTGCTTTTTTCCAAACACCTTAAAATTGTACAAAAAAGCTGGATGAACTCAGCCATGATGAGGCCAAGCTCAGGTTGGAGGAGCAACACCTCATATACTGTCTGGGTAGTCTCCAGCCCCTTGGTATGAACATCGAATTCTCCAACTTTTGGTAATTCCCTCCCTGTCCCTTCCCCCTGTGGTGAACTACATATACCTGTATGGACACACCCCCCCACTGACTGCTCCTGTGTCTCCTCCCACAGACCCCTGTATAAAGGTGATTGATGGTGAACTACATATACCTGTCTGGACACCCCCACCCCCACTGACTGCTCCTGTGTCTCCTCCCACAGACCCCGGTATAAAGGTGATTGATGGTGAACTACATATACCTGTATGGACACACCCCCCCACTGACTGCTCCTGTGTCTCCTCCCACAGACCCCTGTATAAAGGTGATTGATGGTGAACTACATATACCTGTCTGGACACCCCCACCCCCACTGACTGCTCCTGTGGCTCCTCCCACTGACCCCGGTATAAAGGTGATTGATGGTGAACTACATATACCTGTCTGGACACCCCCCCCCCCCCACTGACTGCTCCTGTCTCTCCTCCCACTGACCCCGGTATAAAGGTGATTGATGGTGAACTACATATACCTGTCTGGACGCGCCCCCTGCTGACTGCTCCTGTGGCTCCTCCCACAGACCCCTGTATAAAGGCGATTGAGGCCTGAGCCCGGCCTCTCAGTCTCCAGGATGTAGTATGGTGATCACTCACTGCTGGTTCCTTCTTCCAGTCAATAAGAGCTGATATCTCGCCTTTACGTCTCAGAGTGAGTTATTGATGGTGCATCAACCCCATTCCATTTTCACTCTGTCTCCTCTTCTTGCTGCATATCACCTCTCCCATGATTCTGCTTACTTCTACTACCCACAGTGCTTTCCCCTTAGATTCCTTCTTCACCTCTCCTGCCTATCCCCTCCCTGCTTCCCCTCCCCCACCCCTTGATCTTTCCTCTGATTGCTTTTCCACCCTCCCCCCAACTTCTTTATGGGACCCCTGCCCTCCCTTCTTCAGTCCTGACGAAGGGTCTCAGCCTGAAACGTTGACTGCTCATTTGAACGGATGCTGCCCGACCTGCTGAGTTCATCCAGCTTGTTTGTATGTGTTGATTTGACCACAGCATCTGCAGCATACTTTGTGCTTACCTTAAAGTTATGCTCCCTTGTTTTAGCCAGATCCACGCTGCGAACTAGTCCTTGGATGTCCACTCCATCATCTTGTCATCTTGTACACATCTATCAAGTCATCTCTTGTCTTCCTCCTCCACCCCCCCCCCCCCACCCAAAGAAAAGGCCTAGCTTGCTCAACCGATCCTCATAAAACATGCTCTCCATCCAGGCAGTATCCTGGTAAATCTCCTCCACACTTCCAAATCCTTCCCATAGTGATACAACTATAATTGAACACAATACTCAGTTTATTCTAACCAGAGTTTTACAGAGCTGTGACATTATGGCTCTGGAACTCAATGCCCGGCACACCGTGTGCCTTCTTAACTTCCCTGTCACTTGCACTGCAGCTTTGAGTACTTTATGGACGTGGATCCCAAAATCTCTCTGTTCCTCCCCACTGTTAGGAATCCTGCCATTAACCCTGTAGTTTGCTTTCAAGTTAGATCTTGAATCACTTCACACTTTTCCAGATTGAACACCATCTGCCATTTCTCGGCTCAGCTCTGCATCCTGTCAATGACCCATTGTAACCTATGACAACCTTTTACATTATCTATAACACTAACAACCTCGTGTCATCTGCAAACTCACTAACCCACCCTTCCATTTTATTTTCCAAATGATTCATAAACATCTTAAAGAGAATGGGTCCCAGAACAGATTTCTTTAGAACACCACTCATCACCAACCTGCAGGCACCCTTTGCCCTCTGTCGGCGAGACAATTCTGAATTCACATAGCCAAGTTTCCTTGGATCCCATGCCTCCAGACTTTCTGAATGAGCCTATCATGGGGAACCTTACAGAATGCCTTACTGAAATCCATATTCACCATATCTGCTGTTTTGGCTTCATGAACTTATTTTGTCACTTCATCAAAGAATTCAATCAGGCTTGTGAGGCATGGCCTGCCCCTCAAAATGTCCTGCTGACTATCTCTAATCAGCCTATGCTTCAAATGCCCTTAAGTCCTGTCTTCAAGAATCTTCTCCAGTTGTTTGTCCACCACTGATGTAAAACTTACTGGTCTGTAATTTCATCTTTCATAAACAAAGGAATAACATTTACCTGTGGTCTTTTGATACTACTTATGTGGCCAGTAAGGGTGCTAAGATCATCACCAAAGGTGTAGAAATCTCTTCCCTTGCTTCCCATGGTAACCTAGATATCTCCCTGGTTACTTGTTTCCATGGTTGCTTGTCTCACATTCCCTTCTGTGAATCAATAGAGTCATTCAAAATGCCCCTTCAAATGTTCTGTTTTGTTCTTATTTTTTATGTGCAAGGACATATGTACTGATTTCATAATGATTCAGCAACATACCTGAGTTTAATATCTGTTTACAACATTAAATTTTTCTGGGAATATTAATCCATGGTGTACATGCATTTTTACAGTAGAACTTGCTCCATTTAGATCACTAACCATTACCTCTTAATAACAGCAAGTTGGTTATTAAGAGAATAGTTGCTGCAATGTGTAGCACCGTAAGACATAGGAGCAGAATTAGGCCATTCAGCCCATCGAGTCTACTCCATCATTCTATCATGGCTGATCCCAGATCCCACTCAACCCCATACACTTGCCTACTCACCATATCCTTTGATATCCTGACCGATCAATAAAGTATCAACTTCCGCCTTAATTATACCCATGGACTTCGCATTCACTGCAGTCTGTGGCAGGGCATTCCACAGATTCACTACTCTCTGGCTAAAAATATTCCTCCTTACCTCGTTCTAAAAGGTCACCTCTCAATTTTGAGGCTGTGCCCTCTAGTTCTGGATACCCCACCATAGGAAACATCCTCTCCACATCCACCTTATCTAGTCCTTTCAACATTTGGGAGGTTACAATGAAATTCCTTGCAGTCTTATAAAGCTGCCAGATGCTCCTCATATATTAACACCTTAATTCCCAGAATCATCCTCATGATGACTCATTTGATTGTTATGGGCCGTGGCATATGATGTGAGTGATCATATTCTTTCCATGACTATGGTTGAAATATAATTAAGAAATTGCTGAGAGCCATCATCATCATTATGTGCCATGTCGTATGACATAGGAGATTATGGTCTCATTTATCTACAGAAGTGGTTTGTCATTGCCTTCTTCTGGGCAAGGCGGGTGACCCCATCCAGTATCAATACTCTTCAGACGTTGTCTGTCTGGCATCTGTGGTCACATAACTAGGACGTGATATGCACTACCTGCTCATACAACCATCCAACACCTGCCCCCATGGCTTCACACAACCCTGATCTGGAGGCTAAGTAAGTGCTACACCTTGCCAAAAGGGTGACTTCAGGCTAACAGACAGTAGGGATGCCTTACACTTCCTTTGGTAGAGACATACCTCCACCCTACCACTCTGCAGTGTGTTTGGTGGGTACGTAACCAGTTATTGAAATATAGATTTTATATGTATGAGCATTATTTTCAAAAGAGGGCAAGATATACTTGGAGAATCTAAAGATTACAATCATAAATGTAGTAGTTAAAATTTACATGAACAAAATGGAAACATTTTGAGGAGAAAGAACTTTTAAGGACTTTCTTTTCCTGGTGTTGGAAGTGGAACAGTAGTTATTATGCATAGCTGCACACACAAAATGCTGGAGGAACTCAGAAGGTCAGTCAGCATCTATGGCAATTAATAAACAGTCGAAGTTTCAGGCCGAGTCTCTTCTTCAGGACTGCGAAGGAAGCGGGAAGATGCCAGAAGAAAAAAGTGTGGAAAGGGCAATGAGGCTGGTTGGAAGGTGATACATGAAGCCATGTGGATGGGTACAGATAGCCTCCTTCTGTTCCCCCACCTTTTTAATCTGGCATCTTCCCCATTCCTCCTCAGTCCTGAAGAAGGGTCTCAGCCCAAAACATCGAATATCTATTCATTTCCATAGGTGCTGCCTGACTTGCTAAGTTCCTCCAACATTTAGTGTGTAGGATTTCCAGTATCTGCAGATTTCCTCATGTTTGTTGTTATCATGCATGTTTGTACACATTGACTTGAGATGTTGTGATTGTTCTACATTAATTAAAGAGTTAAGAGAAGGTGTCATGGACATGCACAAGGTCATGACTGATATAGGTGGAGGAAATCTGTTCTCATCAGCAGATTTTCAAGAGATAATAGATAGTGATGTAAATGGAGCAATAAATTACAAAGGGGTTATAAAGATATTTTTATATATACATTGAGCAGTTCTGATTTGGATTTCCACTGCCTGTCCTGATGGTTCAAGTCATCTAACACTTCAACAAATTTCTATAGAATTGTGGTGGAGAGTTTTTTGACCGGCTGCATCACAGCCTGGCATGGGAACACCAATGCCCTTGAATGGAAAATCCAACAAAAAGAAGAGGATACGGCCCGGTCCACCGTGGGTAGAGCCCTCCCTTCAATTGAGCACGTCTACATGGAACATTGTTGCAGGAAAGCAGCACCCAAGATCAGGGAGCCCCACCACCCAGACCATGCTGTCTTTGTATGCCATCTGGAAGAAGGTACAGGATCCACACCACCATCTTCAGGAACATTTATTACCACTCAACCATCAGGCTCCTGAACCACAGGGGGATAACTTCACTCAACTTCATTTGCTTCATCACTGAACAGTTTCCACAACCAAAGGACTCAGTTTCTAAGACTCTGTCTCATTTTCACAGTCTTTATTGCTTATTTGTTAATTTTTTTTTCTCTCTGCTCAAGCTGGTAAAATCTGAAGTACAGGCATAGCCAAGCATGCTCATTTGGCAATTGCTAGGAACTTTCGGACTGTTCTCGTGGTGTTCAGTGCAGTGGCTTTATGAAGATTTACATAGATATTGCTGTGTAGCCCTAATTGTTTAATGCTATTGTGCAGTGCCTTTAGGATGACACCAGTTATAGATATTACTACTGGAAAAATGTTTATCCATTTCATTTTCCATAGTCTTTCAATTTCACCTTTTAATTCAGCACATTACTGGTGCTTTTCACGTATTCATTTCTGTAAGTTGTGTGTGTTTGGAATGGCTGTATCTATTAAAGAAGTCGTTCTTGCTTGTTGATCCTGTATTATTATATCCCAACTGTTATTATGGATTGTCCTATCTATAATAACTGATCAGTGGTAATATAAGTTGTGGTATTCTAACGGTTATTATTATTATTGTTATTTTTATTTCTTTTTTTATTTACGCAGTTTGCCTTTTGGACGCTGGTTATCCATCCTGCCGGTGTCGTCTTTCAATTATTTTATTATGGTTATTGGATTTATTGAGTAAACCCACTTGGAAATGAATTTCAGGGTTCATTTATGGTGACATATATGTATTCTGATAATAAATTTACTTTGAACTTTAAATCACATGCAGGATATAGTGAGGGTGAAATTAACATTATTATTCACCAGTTTCAGTGGGAAGTCGTACTCCTGGCTTGACCCAGTACATGGTCTGCGATTCCATTGATCTCATTGGAAGTGAAGGGCTGCAATGGGTCACGAGCAATCTGTATTTAATTTTTTGAAAGCATTTTTTAATTAGGAACTTTTGGCATTTTATAAGTTTCCCTCATTTGCTTTTAAGTTTTTTTTCCCTACTAGTTTTAGGTCGACCTTCTATAATCCGGCACTATTGGGACCTGAGGAGTGCCGGATTAGTGAAGAAGCTGAATTATGGAAGGATCACATTAAGCAATAGCTAACCACCTCATCATACCTTTAAAATATCATGTAAATCAGTACAAGTTAGATAATAATGAAACAGAAATATTAAATGAGTAGCAAGTGAAATTTTAATAAAGTAATATACTGTACAGGCACAGATAAAATAAAAGGTACAGGTAAATGTACAGGAATTAACTTATACAGAATAGTTAAGCACTTCTGCTTCTAAAGTGAGACGTTTAATATACCTTCAGGCAAAGTTACATGTCTGCAAGTGTGGTGTTGTCAGGATCATCAACATCTTCATCTTGAAAAATGAGTGAAGCATCAGGAACTGGTGCTGAAACTGGCACAACGGTTTCTTCAAAAACTGTTGATGATGGTGGCGGCACATCTGGGTGAGCAGAAGCAGAATTCGGAGAATGGAGGTCTTCTATATAACACATTTCACGCGACCGCCAGGCAGCTAAGGATTTGGCGCTGGGCTCTTCCCTCTTCACTCGCAGTTACTGAGGGAATCCTCATTAGTTTCTTTTCTTCCGCTTAGTAATATGGTTAAGTTCAGCGGATCACCACGTCTGATCTGAGGTCATAGGCAGAAGAGAACAGAGCGCCAGCTGGGCAACGCCAGAGGGCAGTGCGCACCTGCTGGCAGCTGGGCGAGAAGGCGGACGGACCCAGCGCGTACCATCTCCCCCGCCGCAGGCAGGTGAGACAGGCCTCATGTAAATGATATTAATAAATGCAGGAAAACAAGCAGGAATCACCTGACTGTGCTTACAAGAGCACGCCTATACATGAACAGATCTAGTGCAACCAAAGCAATGCGCAGCAGCTTGGTATGGTGGCCTGGAAAATTTGAAATCGGTGCCGGATTATCAAAGGAACCGGTTTACAGGTAGTTGGATTAGTAAAGGTCAGCCTGTATTTTTTTTTCTTTCTGAATATTCTTTGATGATCTGAAGCTGGCAAAATATTTGACAACCAGGGATCTTGAGTTGATTGTTTTTTTTTTCAGATGTCTTTGGGATAATGCCTGATTTGATCTCATCTTATCCTATCCCACCCCAGCTTTGTTAGACTTTGCTGAAGTCCAAGAACTCAGCATGAATAATTCTAGCAGATCCAAATTACAAGTCAAATCACCATGTGGTATGTCTGAACTTTATGCACACTGACTGCAAATCTTGGACCATTGTTTCCCCATCAGTTTGTCTTGTTATCTAATTGAGAACAAACAAAATGTTTTTCCCCCCCGAGCTTCAGAGTTTCAGAGACAATATTTTTGGAAATTATATCTGTAATTGACTAAAACTTTACCTTTCATTTTGATCTTATCAGTTACTGTATCTCTGAACCACAGGCACAGTCTGTCATGGGATAAGATTACAAATCTGATGCCTGCTAAGAACTTGGAAATTTCTTGGTCATGTCCATGGCCTTGAGCCTGTATTGTTCCTGGAATGATCCCAAAATAATTTTGCAAGTGTAGTTCAGAAATTGATGGATTTGGATGATCATGAGGTTGACATAGATCATAATTGTTCCATCATTGATTGAAAGTTCCAGCCTAAAGCTCCCTTTGAACAAGTGATTCGCTCTGCAATGCAGTTTATGGAAGGAAGGCTGATAAAGTAAGACATTTTCCTGAAACTGGATGGCTAAGCAAAATAGTGCCATGAATTGGAGTGTCATAGAGGATGGGGTGGAAAATCTAACTTGAGTTGTGGTGGGTCTGATAGTGCGTGAGGAAGATTTCTACAACAGGTAGTTAAAAATGTCCAACACACCAGCGGCACCCATTTACCTGCCATCAAGGACGCATATACAGAATAGTGCCGGAAAACGGCCAGCAAGATCGTGAAGGATCCACGTGCCTGCTTATGCTTATGGACTGTTTGTCCCCTCTCAACAGGGAAGAAGCAAAACAGCATCCACATCAGGACTACCAGACTCAAATATCCACCATCACCTATTGTCAATTTATATATAGGCAATCAGTCTATGTACTTGTACTTGGACAGTTACTTGGACATTGCATTTTGTGGGATTAAATTGATATTTATTGTGTGTTTGCTTATTTTCTTATTGTGTTCTTTATGCTTAATGTTTTTTTTAAACTGCGTCCGATCTAGACTGACAATCATTTTGTTCTCATTTTGCACACATGTACTGAAGAATGATATTAAGCAATCTTGAATCTTCAGCAGTGGTTTAGTTGTGCAGTCCAGATTGCTGAGGTAGTTTCATCTGACATCCTCTCTGCTCTTGGTGCCGCAAAGGATATTTTCCTTAATTACTCTGTATTGGGTCAGAAAGCGCTAGTCAGCATGATGGAGTAGGGTCAATAGGTGTGAAGTGGAAACATATTGATTACAGACTCCCATGTTCATTTTTTTCATCTTGCTGGCCTATTGCACATGTCCTGGAAGCAATGAACCTTTGGCTACTGCTCAGTGGGAATCTGAATCACCCAATTCATCTCATGACTTTAAGCACTGTGAGACTTTGCACATCCATAGTCCATTTTACCTCCCATTCCTTGTGACAGAGCCAGCTCCACATTTGCCTCAAATCTCATGCAAGCAGCATGCCTTCAAATGATGATGCACACGTGGCTCAACATTAACTCGACCATGAACTGGGAACTTGAGAAAAAAATATGTTAATGCATTGGACGAGTTAAAGAAACCCTGACAATTACAGACTTTAATGTCCTCGCCCTACTGAATTATAATTCAGTGAATAATGTGAGGATAGGTTTTGCAGCAACGAAATCAACAATGTATGTGGTGCTGATGCAAACTTGTCTGTTATAATTTTATAGTTTAATCACTCTAGTTAAAGTAAAGATTGTACCAAACTCCCACTGCAGTCACATGCTGGATGCCACCCAGCAGGCAATTTGTTTTACCTCAGTAATTCCAGGGCAGAAATACTAAATAACAATGCTTTTTTTAAACCTCAAATGCTGGGTGAATCTTCAGAGGCAAAGAGCCTCCAGCTGCAGTGTCATCCATGATGTATAGTTAAGTACCTAATGTGTGCCAATTAGACTGGTAATGTCACCGTAAAAATTGCTGTTGGTGCACATTGTTGGTGTAAGCATATTTCAGGTCATGCATTGTATTGGCCAGCTGTAGGAAGGAGATGTTGTCCTTTAGTATGTTGGAAATAATGACTTTTCTTTGCACATAATTATGTTAAAATATATATCATAAACAGAGATTTACTCCAAAAAAAACTGCAGCATTTTCTCCTTTGAAGATGCAATAAGTTACTGAAAGTAGTTACTGTATATTCAGCAACAGTATCAGGAAAAAATCTGCATGAGACATTGAATTCTATGATTTAAAAAATTAATTCACTGTTAAACATTATATATGCATAAAATGTCAACACCCTGAAATGTGTTGCAATGTTTAAGTTCTGGAGGGTTGCGTTCAGTATCGAATGACAGCGTGTTCCCTGTGATATTCTGTAACTGAGAGGAGAGATCTAGAGAACAAATGTCTTTTCATTGATTTTGAACATATCATTTAAGTATTAGGTGTGCATATTTCATTAAATAAGCTTTCATGTGCCTAGTGCTTTATCAAAGTATTATTTCATGTGTATGTAAGCAAGCCATATTTTTCTAAAAGCAATATTTCTCTCAGACGATGTATTAAAGGAAAATATAATGTTATTAATGAATGACAACGTGGTTCTTTCATTGGGATAGAAATTGATCATTCAATTCCTTGTGTATTGTTCTTCTGCTCAATTGGATCGTGATTTCTCAGTACACAAATTCCATTTATTTTGATTTACCTTTACATATTGAGCATTAATTAAATGATCTGTCTGTGGCTTGCAAGTTCTGCTTGATCCATTGGCATTTAGCAGGGATTGTTCTGATTTCTGGGATGCTGTAAGTGGCAAACAAAATGTTGTTATATCACTGCTTTTGGCCCTGCTCTAATTTTGACATTATTCTTTTTGAGATGGATTTGCCCTCTTAAATATTTCTGTGTATCTAACCTATTAAATGCATTGTTAAATATTATAATTAGCTCTTCAGTCAGGATTTTGAATTCCAGGGTCAGGGAAGCAAAATTTCTGTTTGCCTTTTGTCCATTGAGGATTGCAGCAGCGTTAGTGTTGGATAAAATTACATCAAACTCTAATTTTAGAGCATTGGAGTAGACAAAAAATATTTTGTTTGTCTTCCATCACTGTCAGTATAAGCTAGAGTTTGTGGTGAAAGAAAGCAATTAATTGCAGGCCATGAATGATTGGAAGCAGAAGTGATCAGAGATTTTCATCTACTGATGCAGCCCGTGCTCAAGTATCATGTAATTAAGGAAACATATGTATATAAAATGGAAAACTTCTGTTTTTGTTAGCTCCTCAAACCTGTGACCTGCCAACTTTATTAATAAGATAAGGAGCAATACCATTAAAGGATTTTATTTGTGCTAGAATGTATGGTGGTCTTTGAGAGGATAAAATATAATTCGTATTGCATTTAACTTCTATTTTGTTCATTGAATCCCAGTATCGAGTGCATTTTCTATCCGGTTTCTCAGCAACAGACATAACCATTCAATCAGCACCTGTCCAATCATTCTGTCACCAGGAGCTCACCAACTCTGCTCAGTCATTCTCTGCCTTTGTGTTGTGGAGTTGCCTTGCAGATTCTCCCTGGCAGAGTATGGAGATCAGTGTTTGTTAGTTTTTCAAATGCGAGGTACCTTTGCAAGAATCTGTAAGAGCAAAGCAAAATGCAGAAAGAAGAGGAAGGGTGTTAGCAGGAGAGATGTCCATAATTGATCAGTGGCAGCATAAACTAAGGTGGACCAACCTTTCCAATCTATACATCAATATTATCACTGGGCTGCTACAGTCTGATTTACACCCATCACTCAAACATTTATAGGTCCAACTTTCACCTCATTAGAAATGTCATCAATGTCAACAGCTCTACATTTGTGTCTGATAACTATTGAGTATAACTAAGAATAGCTGTGGTATAATCTTTTAGTGCCTGGGCTGTTATTCTGGGGATTCAAAAGAATGATTCTCTGTGGTTGCACCTTGGCAGGTGGTTGGGGACATTTTGTATAATTATGTTTGCTGATCTTAAGAGAATGCTTGACCACAGAAGGAGAGCAAGCCACCTATTGACTGTCTTAGCTCCTTGCTCTAGCAATCTCACTAATCACTCTACCCTGCAAATTGTATCCTTTTGGATACTTATCCAGCTCCCTTTTGGGGGAAAATAATCTGCCTCAACTACTCCCCCTATCAATCGATTCCAGAATTTTATCACCTGTTGTGTAATGAAAGATTTTCTTTAAATTAACTTCAGCTTATTTGCCTTCATTCTATTTCTCTGGATCTTGAACTCTCACCAATGAGAAACATTTTCCCCATCTGCTTTCTCTAACACTTTCTGAGTTTACATCCCAATTATTAGATTCCATTGAAACCTTCTCTTTTCTAAGAACATCCCAAGATTCTCCACTCTATCAACCTCACAGAGGTCCCTCACCCCTTAAATAATTTTGGAAATCTCTTCTGTGTCCATCACATCTTTCCTAAAAAATGACACCCAGAACTTGGCACAGTTTTATAAAGGCTCATTATAATTTCCTTGCTGTTGTAATGCAAGCTTCTATGTAAAAGTCCTGGATTCCTACATGGATTTTTTTGCTGTTTTCTTGGTGTTTTCTGCCAATAACTATTGAATTATCCACATAAAACCATGTAGTACACTGTTTGTATCCCTTCGATTATTAGATCCATTCTTTTAAATCGCCTCTTATTCCTCTTATCAAAATGTAATGTTTCAACTTTCTCAGCATTTAACTTTATCTGCCATTCACCAGCCCATTCTACCAGATATATATCTCCTTGATGTTCATCACAATGCTCTTCACAGATCACCATGCCTCAAATTTTTGTGTGTTGTCTGTAAAATATGCCTGTATATTCAAGGAGAGAAGGGAAGATAGAGGGATGAGCTGGTTTGCTATTTATTACCGGAAAAAAATCAAACTGCTGGAAGAACTGAGTGGATCCAGCATCTGTGGAAGCAAGTAGATAGTTGATGTTCTGGGTTAAGATCCTGCATTTGCAGGTACAAGAACAACATTTAAAAAGTCATTTGGACAAATACATGAACAGGAAAAGTTTAGACAACTATGGGTTAAACCCAGGCAAATTGGACTAGCTTTGGCATCTTGACCAACATGGCCAAATTGGCTGAAGGTGCTTTTTTTGTGCATAATAAATCAATGACCCTATCAGTACTGCTCAAAGAGAGCTGATACAGACTTGATAGGCCTCTGTGCATGCTGACAGTTCTGTGTAAGCTGAATATGTTAATTATTTTACCTATAAAGTTCTGTTCAAGGTAAAATCATTGACATGTTCCAAAAAGCTATGGTTGGAGGACTCCATGATACACTTTCCTATACACCAATTTTCATTACTTTGCTAATTTTTTTTTTAACCACACTGCTACAGTCCTTTTAATTCTCAGGGCATCAGTCTTCATGACAAGCTTATTATATGCATCTTTTGAGTAGCTCTAAATCTGGAAGCTTGGCTGCAAGACTGGAGCATCTGGACAAGGGCGAGAGTAGTCTGGCTCAGCTGACTGTGTGACACTAACTGGGACGTAAGTGACAGAGTACTGGCGAACAGGCTTGCTCTCCTTCTCAGCAGAGGACAGTAGGTATAGCTCTATAACAGTTCAAAAACTATTCTCCCGTAAATGCACTTCAAGGCTTCTGCAAGCGATGTGCCAACTTTGTCAAGTGCGGTGAACTGAAGCGATGAGAGTGTGAGAGTGCCAAGGATGAGGAAGTGCAGCGTGTGCACAGTAAACGAAAGGGAAGCAGGGAATAGAGAACTGTGCGTCATGTTGCTACAGGTACGAGAAGGCATAGAGGGAAGATTTTAACTTCCACGGTTCTCGAACATCTTTTTTTACATTACAGCCAGGCTGTAGGGGAGAGGGTTTTTTTGGCATTCATGCCTTTTTAACTAAATTCCTCAAATAAAAATGTTAGTGTTATCTGAAGTGCTTTCAGGTGGAAGTAAGTCTCTCCAGTTTTCAGTTAAGAACCTAAATTGGATCATCCTGCCGCACCTGAGAATGTGGTTGCTCATTCTGTTACTCTCTCTACTATTCTGGGATGTTAAACATATTTCCCTGTTGTTTAAACAAGTGCCATTAAATAGCAGCAGCTAAACCTGAGTTTGGTACCTCCTGGTCAGGTCCACAGCCAATAGCTGGTGTACCTCCAATCTGCTCCTGCTACACCTCTCTGTTATAAGGCCATAAGACATAGAAGCAGAATTAGGCCATTTGGCCCATCGAGTTTAAGGTAGTCGCTATTATTTCGTTGTTGCCTGCGATTCGTCCGTATCGGAGAGAATTGAGGCAAATGGTGCAGAAACAGAATAATTAATAATTTTCTTCAATCCCTTGTCTGTGTTTGGCTTGTTTGGGGTATGTAAGAGACTAGTTACTGAGAAATGGATGAGGATAGGTACAAATATTGCATGCACTGCTTGACTATTGTTTGAACATTAGAGGAAAGGGGTCTAATATTCAGTTTCAAAGTCCATTTATTATCAATGAATGTGTAAATTATACATCCTTCCAGGTGAGGCAGTACTTCACTTGTGAGTCTGTTGGGGTCATCTGTTGTATCCAGTGCTCCCAGTGTGGCCTCCTCCACTTCGGCGAGACCTGACGCAGATTGGGGGACCACTTGGTCGAGCACTTCCGCTCCATCGCCATAACAGACAGGATCTCCTGGTTGCCACCCACTTCAACTCTGCTTCACATTCCCATTCTCATATGTCCATACATGGCCTCCCCTACTGCCATGATGAGGCCAAACTCAGGTTGGAGGAGCAACGCCTCATATACCGTCTGGGTAGTCTGCAGCCCCTTGGCATGAACATTGAATTCTCCAACTTCCAGTAATTCCCTCCCTCTCCCTTCCACCATCCCAGTTTCACCCTGCCTCCTCCTCCAGCTGCCTATCACCTCTCTCATGATTCTGCCTTCTACTACCCACGGTGCTTTCCCCTTATATAATTTCTTCACCTTTCCTGCCTATCCCCCCCCCCCCTGCTTCCCCCTCCCCACCCCTTGACCTTTCCCCTTAATGATTTTTCATCTGGCACCTACCAGCCTTCTCCTTCCCACCCTCCCCCCACCTTCTTTATAGGGCTCCTGTCCCCTCCCTCTTCAGTCCTGATGAAGGGTCTCGGCCCGAAACGTTGACTGCTCGTTTCCACGGATGCTGCCCGACCTGCTGAGTTCCTCCAGCGTGTTGTACATACAGCTTTGAGATTTGTTTGCTTAGCAAGAAACAAGAAACCCAAAAGAATCCAATTTAAAAAAAATAAAGACCAACACCAGATGCACAGAGAAAGGCGGGGGTGGGGGGGGGGGTGGGGGGTGAGCACAAATCATACAAACAATAGAAGTGAGCAGCAACATTCCAAACCAAAATGAGTCCTTAGATCTGAACCCTCAAGTAGGCCCAAAGCCTTGGTATCAGTTCATTATATTAGTGAGCATGGAGCACAGCAACCGGGGCTGCCTTCATAGCCTCAGCGCCATGGGGTAATGAGCGAACAAAATTGGCTCTCGTCTCCGATCCCAACACCCCTGTCTTTCCAATCTATCTGGGCCAGTACTCCACTGATATCCATGTGGGTCTACTGACAGAGATGCCTGTAACTGGGCTTTTCCCAAGCACCTTCTGCCTGGTCAAGCACAGGCAATGGGGCACTTGCTCAACCTCGGTGGAACTCTCAAGGAGACCAACGCGGAGTATGAGCATCCAGAAGTTTCCTACTGTTTAGGGTGGTAAATCCACTCAGAAAACTTTGGCACACAGAGTAAGCCAGAAGAAGGAATAGACCATTAGGAGAACAGAAAGTAAACATTGTTACTTGATTTAAATGTCTTAACTGATTTTCTAGCATGGATCATTTTAGGCTTTAATTTAAAATATTTAATCCAAGAATTCTGTGTGGTTTTGAAGATAAATCCAATTGAAATTGAGCCAGGTTGCTGGGCTGTAGTGTGGGTGGGGATGGAGTTAGGATTAGGGCAGTAAGGCACTCCGGGCTGTCAAAGCGATTTTGTGAGTGCAGGGAGCTACTAACGTCATTGATGAACTGAGAGGTGGTCAGCAAGGAGAATAAACTGGAGGCAATAGCCCTCAAATCATTTGGACATTGTTGAAATAATTTTTTTCTGAAGGGAGAACTGCATTGGTCAAATAATGCAAGTTGAAAGTTAATTTAGAACTTAAGTGTTTATTGTGCACTGCTTTTAGAATAGCTTCTTGTGAAGTATTTTGGTGTCAAAATAAGAGGCGGGGAAAGAAACCATTCATTAATCTTTTCAGTTTACATGATTGATATTCTGTGCCTTCCCCTCCACTTCCTTCTCACCTGGTTTACAGTGACCTGCAGAGTTTTCCAGCTGCCTTCACCAGTCCTCACAGCTGATAAATGGCTTTTAACACTGCTGAAAATGTTGATTTACAACACTGGATTCTGGGTAGGTCACCAAGGCCATACACCTGCCGTTGTCAGCATAACTCTACTTATATAAATCACCAGGTCTGAGTTAAAAATATATACTCGAGTTTCTTAAAATAAAAAGCTGCCATGACATTTTCTACTGTCATTTTTACAAAACTAGTAAACTGGATGTGAATGAAAATGTGCACAATATATTTCTATTAAATTCAGGACTGACACAATGGAGCAAGCAGATTAATTGGAAATAAATTTGTGAAGGTATGCACTCTTTACAAACCTACATTTCTGAGAATGTGGAAGCTGAATTTTAGTAGGGGATGCACCTGAAAAATCAAATAAAGTTAGATGCATTGGAACTGATTTACAATAAAGATGTTTTTTGTCTGCGATATTTTTCAGATAAGATTGAAACCTTCACAATAGGTTACCCAAGTCCATTTATCATGACATAATGCTGAGATTGAGTTTTACTTCAATAGAATTGAACTTTGCTGTGCATACAAGTAATTTGCAAAGGAAATTTTAATCTTGGATTATGATCTGTACATATCTCTCTTGCTGGAGAAAAAAATTATTTGCAATATGTATACCTCAATCCATTTGACAAGGAATGCTAACATTTGAATGGAATGAAATTACTGTATTGTGCAAAGTCTTCCTTTTAGAAGTACTTGGAAAATAATTGGATGATATTCAATAAATATTGAGTGGAATGTTTCTTGTCAAAAGGCATTGTGTTCTAACTGGTACAATAGAACTCTGCACTTAGATCTTTCATGTCTTTATCGAGAGTTACTTAGAAATGAAAAGTGTGATGCATCTGATTATCGAATCAATAAAAAAGTTAACATTTCTCACCGAGTACTATAATGATTGGACAAGTTGATACCTGGTGTGAATAAGACAATGTTTTCCCTCGAATTGCCTGTTACACCGCTGGCGTTTAGGGCAACAATGAATGTCCTCCATCTCTGGCGGTGTTCAGGGCTTCCTTCATCATGTCAGTAATTTCCTCCTGGTTTTCACTACTGTCAGTCTTTCAAGTCCCGCGTGGAGACTCAGGAATAGCATTGTATTCAGATGCAGAAGGATTCTTCATTGTTTCCGTAACAGTTTTGTTTTGTTTTACCGGTCAGGGGTATTGGCCCTGAGCTGAACCCCTGAATCTGGAGGACTGGTGGACCACTCTTAGTCTGGCCTCTACCCTTTGACCTGTTTGGCATGGGTGACCCTACCAAGAGCCAAAGAATAAAGCCCTGTAGCCAACATAGCTTTCCAAGTCATTGAGGCATGTAAGCCTCCAAACCATAACAAGGTTGTGTTCCTCTTGGAGGAATGTTTCTAATACCATTCCAGTGTCAAATAAACTGAGATTCCTCAGGAATATCACACTGAACAAAACACTGAACAGATTATATTTCGGCCTTCCCATTTTATCGCAAAGGCAAGGACAGACCCCTTCTTGGCATGCACACCTCTGAAGGAATATCCCAATAAAAAATTGTATCCTGAAGAAATCTCTGCCCAATCACCACTTGTACATCAACTGCAGCACCAGAGGACCCAACTCACTCTACCAATGGTACATTACTGTCAAGCATGCCTACCGTTCCATCACTTGATTGCACTTTGGGAAATCCGATCACTTGGCTGTCCTCCTCCTACCTACGTACAGCCAGAGGCTAAAGAGCAAGGCTCCAGAGATTGGTGATCGTGGAAGGCGGAGGAGTGGCTACAGGTTTGCTTCAAGTCAGTGGACTGGGCTGTATTCAAGGACTCATCTGTGGATCTGAATAAATACATCATGGTGGTCATGGACTTTACAAAAACAATCATAGAAGAGTGTTTCCCCACAAAATCATTCAGTCTTCCCCAACCAGAAGCCCATGAGATCCACATTCTGCTGAGGGCCAGATCAGAGGCATTCAAGTCTGGTGACCGAGAAAATTACAAGAGTGCCAAGTATGATCTCTGGAAAGCCATCTCATGGAAGGAGTGACTATTCCATAATAAACTTGAATCAATGAAGGATGCTCAACAGTTGTAGCAGGGCATCAGTGCTATCATCTCTTACAAAGTGAAATCGAGCGATGTAGGTGACAAAAGGGCTTTGCTTCCAAATGAGCTCAATGCCTTTTATGCTCGTTTTCATTGTCAAAACATGGAGGAACCATCACAAACTCCCACATTCCCTGATGATCCTGTGATTTCAGTCTCTGAGGCTGGTATGAGAGCATCCGTCAGGAGGGTGAACCCACAGAAAGCATCTGACCCAGATGGGGTACCTGGCCAAGTACTAAATACCTGTGCTAATTAACTGGCTGGAGTGTTCTCTGAGATCTTTAACCTCTTGCTTCAGCAATCTGAGGTAGCCATCTGCTTCAGGGAAGCTTCAAATATACTGCTGCTTAAGAAGAATGTGGAAATCTGCCTCAACGCCGATCATCCAGTAGCACTTGCATCCACAGTGATGAAATGCTTTGAGAGGTTATTGATGAAATTAATCAACTCCTGCCTGAGAAGCGACTTGGATCCGCTCCAATTTGCCTACTGTAACAACAGGTCCTTAGCAGATGCCATTTCATTAGCTCATCGCTCAACCCTGGAACATCTGCTCAGCAAAGATGCATGCATCGGATGCTCTTTATTGACATATTGACCTGACATTCAATAACATCATCCCTTCAAAACTAATCAAAGAGTTTTAAGACTTTGGCCTCAATGCCTCCTTGTACAATTGGATCCTGTATTTCCTCACTTGCAGACCCCAGTCAGTTTGGATTGGCAACAACATCTCCTCCACAATCTCCATCAGCACAGATGCATCACAAGGCTGTGTGCTTAGTCCCCTGCTCTACTCACTTTACACTTATAACTGTGAGGCTAAGCACAGCTCCAATACCATATTTAAGTTTGCTGACAACACCACTTTTGTTGGCCAAATCAAAGGTCATGACGAATCAGCATACAGAAAGGAGATTGTAAATCTGGGTGAGTGGTACCACAACAACAACCTCTTACTCAATATCAACAAGACCAAAGAGCTAATTATTGTATTCAGGAGGGGAAAACCAGGAGGTCCATGAGGCAGTCCTCATCGGAGGGTTAGAAAACTTAAATTCCTCAGTGTTATCATTACAGAAGACCTGTTCTGGGCCCAGCATGCAAGTGCAATTATGAAGAAAGCACAGCAGCACCTCTACTTCCTTAGAAGTTTGTGAAGATTTGGCATGACATCTAAAACTTCAATTAACTCCTACAGATATGTAGTGGAGAGTATACTGACCGGCTGCATCACAGCCTGATATGGGAACACCAATGCCCTTGAAAGGAACATCCTGCAAAAAGAGGAAACGGCCCAGTCCACCATGGGTAGAACCCTCCCACCATTGAGCATGTCTACATGGAACATTGTCGCAGGAAAGTAGCATCCATCATCAGAGACCCCCCCACCCCCATGACCCCAGTTATGCTCTCTTCTCACCGCTGCCATCAGAAAGAAGGTTAAGGAGCTTCAGGACTCTCACCACCAGGTTCAGGAGCAGTTATTACTCCTCAAAACCATCAGTCTCTTGAACCAGACAAGATAATTTCACTCAATTTCACCTCTCCCATCACTGAACTGTTCCCACAAACTATGGACTCACTTTCAAGGTCCCTTCATCTCAGTTTTTTAATATTTATTGTTTGTTTGTTTATTTATTTATTTTATTGTATTTGCACAGTTTGTTGTCTTTTGCACACTGGTTGGTGATCATTGATTCTATTATGGTTATTGGATTTATTGAGCATGTCTCAAGAAAATGAATCTCAGGGCTGTATATGGTGATATACTGTGTATATGTACTTTGATAGTAAGTTTACTTTGAACATTGAAGTTTGAACAACTTAACTGGTTGCATCACTGCCTTGTAAGAAAATACCAATGTCAAGGAAAAGAAAAGACCACACAAAGTGGCGGAGAAAGCCCAGTTCGTTGCAGGCAAAGCCCTGCCCATTACTGAGTACTGTCCATTTTTGTGGAGCACTGTCACAAGAAAGCAGCACTCATTTTTAAAAACCCTCGCCATCTAGGCCATGCTCTCTTCTCGCTACCACCATCAGGCAGGAGGTACAGAAGTCCACACCACCACCTTTGGGAGTAGTTATTACCCTGCAACAATTGGGATTGGGCTCCTGAACCGGCATGAATAATTTCACTGGCCACAATTCCAAACTGACTGCGACTCTCAGACTCACTTTCAAGAACTCTTTACAACTCATTTTCTCAACATATTGCTTCATTTGCACAATTTGTCTTCTTTTGGGAGGCAGGGTGGAGATAAATCTCTACTAAAGGAGGTGTAAGACGCTCCTTCCTTCTGCTAGCCTGCAGGTCGCCCTTGGGCAAGGTGTAATACCTACTTAGCTACCTAATCAAGGTCACGTGAAGCCATGGGAGAAGGTGGTAGATGGTCATATGAGCAGCTGGTTCATATCACAAGTCCTGGTTATGTGAACATTGATGCCAGGCAGACAATCTCTGAAAAGTACTTTGGATTTGAGTCATTGAATGCTGTAAGCATGTCAGCATGTTTGATGGATTGAAAATGTTGCACTGAGACTGAGGTGGTTGGTCCCGTTTGTAGGTGGTCATAGGTCAGACATATTTAGCCAAGAATGGGAATGGGGTTGGTGAAGGCAGAAGTCCGTATGTGGTGAAATGAAATGTGGCCCAGATGTCAAAATTGAAGCTTCAAGTGAGCCACTGGGATGGGAAGTTGACCATTTGATGGGTGAAGGCGGGTGGGGGGGGGGTGGTGGTGGTGTCATGGCTAGACTCTTGGAGGTCTGAGGTGTGGAGATCAGTGAAGAATGATCAATGAAATTAATATCATAGGCCAATCAGAAAGTCAGGGGAGATCAGTAGTTGGGAGAACAGATGCATCAAAGTATAAAATATTGGCACCAAACTCAGTGAGTATTAATTATTACAGGGCACCAGTGATGGTTGATGCAGGATGGCATGCTTTAATTTCTCCTTCAATGCCCCTGTGGAAATGTTCCATAGGAGACAAAGCCATAGGATATGTTTCTAATGAAGAAATCATATCAGATGTGCTAACATGACATCCATGTAAATTTCTGGAGAGATGCAAGATGAGGTAGAAATGATCATTGTCATATTTTGCTCTGCAGTTTTCACATCTTCTATCAGAAAGTGTTGAAATAAATAATTCTGAGCAATCTAGTTTCTAGGCATTTTATTAAAATAAAAGTCAGCTATGCTAATTCTTCCCCTCCAATTCTCAGGCTCATCAGACAATCTGCTTCTGGCAACTTTCCTCTGCCAGATCTGATCATTTTCTGAGACTGAGGTGAAGTATTCTGATCATTTTCAACTTCGTTTTGGCAAAGCTTTTGGTCTTCAGTCAGCAGCTGAGTCTGACAGCTCAGTCAAATATTCAAAACCATGAAAGTAGGATTGCAATCAATCCTTGGTACAGCGCAGAGATGAATTCATTACAGTATCATCCCTTCGGTGGGAGTGCTAATTAAATTTATTTAAAGCGGCTGAAAAAGAAGGAGACCCTTAATGAGCTGTGTGCATTTTATTCACACAAAAATTTGTCCAATAGTGAATGTGAAATGGTGAAATTAGTTACATCATCAAATCTGTTTTGTACTTTTTAATGCAAGGAAATAACTGTGATACAGATCATTCTATCTTCCTGGACCACAGACAAATGAGCTCTAAGGAACATGGTCCAATGATTAGCATGACTCAATCAACAGTGCTGAAGCACTTGGTGGGGTGCTTAATTGTCCGTAGAACCTGATTAATTCCTTGAACTGATGTAATCTTTTATCAACACACACCAAATGCTGGTGGAACGCAGCAGGCCAGGCAGCATCTATAGGAAGAAGTACAGTTGACGTTTCGGGCCGAGACCCTTTGTCAGGATTAATCTTTTATCAAGTTGGGGAAAGCATCTAATGCTGCAATCCACTAACTCATGTCAGCTCTGATCGCCATGCTGTCATTAGCCCCATCTTCTTCCCTCATTTTCCAATGTAGTCAGTTGTCAAGCAATCAAGCCTTTCTCACTAAGTCAGAATTTAAGGGATTTATTTTGTGTTTTGGGTTCTCTACAGCAGTAAAACAGCACGATTGGACACCTGTAGTGTATAATGCTCTCTGCATGTAACTGTGTCTCCTTTGACTAAGCCTGGGATATAAACAGGGGAAGAGCATACTGATGATGCACCCCAGTGGTTCTCTAACAGCTGTGGTGCATATGTTCAGGCCTGCATTCTGATGTATGCAAGTAGGAAATGCGCTGGAGACCCAATCTGATCTCTTGCTCTGTCCCTTGACTCATCAATTAATGTAAGTTCTATTTGTTCACTAACCTACTAAGCAGAGGGGCTGGATCCAGCTGGTATATCTTGTGAGGTAGATCCATTCATTTGAGCTACTACTAGCCTTCATCATAAAAGTGTTCAGCTTATAAATCTGTTTATTATAGTTCATGGTATCTTTGTCTTGAATCAATGAATTATTATGATTTTATATTTATTCTGTTTTGATAATTTTAAGTATAATTATTTGAATCATCTCAAGTATTTTTTAAATAAGCAAATAGGAACATGTAAAACACTAACAGCAAGGCCCAGAAAAGGCTGTCAGGATAGTGTTGGGGACAGGGCCTCTGGATGCTTGGCCTCGACCTCTGTTGGCAGGTTACGGATGACCTCACTTGCTGCCATTGCCATGAAACAGAGGCCTTGAGGGCTACAACAGGTTGGAACTCCTATGGGTCTTCCAGAGGTATGAGTGAAGGCAGTGGGACAGATCACGTTCAATCTAGCCATTGTCCTGCAGATAAATTTTACAGTTTATGGAAAATGAAATGTAAGTCCAAATTTATGCTTCATATGCAAATAATCAATTACTTTGTTACACAACAACCTTTGAAATATTGCTGCTCATCCTGCATTTTCCTCATGAACTGCTACTGACAGGTTAGACCTAACTTTCCTCCAGAAAAATACTGTTCTTCAGATGATGCCCCTGGGGATCCAGAATGACTTGCTTCCACTCCTGCTGTTTGGGGTATGAGGGGACCAATGATACCAGTGTGAAAACTGTGCAGTCTTGCATTGATGAGATGGGTTGGTAGGGAGGGTGGGGAGTTTGTGCAACGGTATGCTCCACTCTAATTAAGACGGGGCTTCTGTTTGCTCTTGATGCGTGGACCCAAGGCTCTCCGCGCCATCCCAAATATTTCTCCTCCACCTCATCAGCCGGACCACAGATTCCCTGAGGTTGGTAGGCATGTTGCATTCCTTCAAGGAAGCTTTGAGCAATTCTTGAACCTTTGTTCGTGTTTTTCCTCTGATCTCCTCCCATGACAGAGCTCAGAATATAGTGTCTGCTTTGGGGATCTGGTGGCAGGCATACAACTGGCATGAATTGCTGGTCATAGCTGACTGAGAACAAAGAGTCTCACTGCTTCAGCTGCCAGCCAGGGAGTGGGCGCTGACTATAAACTGGGAGGATTTTGCGGTGCTCTAGGTGATATTTTTTCAGTCCTTACCCTCCCTGCTTTGGGTAGCAAAGGGCTTAGAATGTATCGGAGGGAGGGGATCATATAGTAGACCATCAGTTTTATGCCAGGTCTAAGATCTTGATCTTCAAAGCATAGTATATTTCTGTATGGAAAGGTATAATATTCATTTGCTGTTATATTAGAGTAATAAAACCTCTCTGAATTTTGAGAAGCACAACTCTGATGGCTGCATTGGTGTCCTTCTGTTGCTATACATTGTAGTTGGGTATGCATTAGTATGATGCGCATGAACTGTGAATTTGACTTGTCCTTATTATTGTTGTATTTGTTTAAACTGTTAATTAGCTTCAGTACTCCAGGTGTTTTGATTCTTTCTGTAGAATGATGTTTATTGAGTTCAGATGATTAATGTAAGCAGATCATTAAAGTGGCAGTCGGATCGAGTTTGTTTCATGCCCCTATCAACCTCTTTATATCTGTTCACAACAGAAGTGAGAGGGCTCAGTTAAAGTGCAGAAATAGTAGCTGGCTGCAACCTTTGCTGCTGCGAAAGGTTCAACTTTCCTGAGAACATAAAGTTTAAAAATGGTGACAACCTTCCTGTAAAACCATAAGCAATAGCCAGGGTGGTTATGGTGGTAATTTAATTCATAGATTAGAAACCATTTTAGGTTGAGAGGTACTCTTTCCCAATACTGAGTTTACTGGAGTTAACTTCCCTAAACCTAAACCAGTGGCTTTTCCCTTGGGCTACAAGCAAAGATCATCTTCCTCTCTACTGATCACAGGGGCCAGTCATGTCCTTGCCACCACATGCATTTTTAGCAGCTTGTACAAGCATGGCTTAGGACAGGGGTCAGCAACCTTTACCACTGAAAGAGCCACTTGGACCCGTTTCCCACAGAAAAGAAAACACTGGGAGCCGCAAAACCCGTTTGACATTTAAAATGAAATAACACTGCATACAACGTTTTGTTTTGCCTTTATGCTATGTATAAACAAACTATAATGTGTTGCATTTATGAAATTGATGAACTCCTGCAGAGAAAACGAAATTACATTTCTGCATGCAACAAAAACATGTTGACCTCCGAAAAAAAGACGTTGGGTTGAAGGTTACTTTTAAGTAAAATACTCAACGTCTATTTGAGTCCTTCTTGTATTTATGAAAAACGCCAAACTTAAATTTGCCGCCAGCAGCAAACCAAAAATAACGTCAGCCAGCTGTCAACCTGAAAAATAAAAGGACTATTTCACTGAACAATGAAAGCATATGAATATACGTAAAATAATAGGCAATTAAAATATTTATCATCCTTGTTCGGGTTGACTCACACCTGACAATGCAGTCGTATTCAGTAGGGATGGATCGATGCTTAGGGGAGTGACCAGGAAGGATAATGTGTTTTTTTCCTCTCTGAACTCACAGAAGCGTTTCCCAAACGATGTTTGCATTGCGATGATTGCCCAATGTAAATACTCCGAATTTATCATGTCGTGACCTTTTTTGAACTCTCTCAAATTGGGGAAGTGAGACAATGTGCCTTTCTGTAAATCTCTGGCAAGCAACGTCAACTTGCGCTCGAATGCCAAAACATCCTCCAACATGTGCAGGGCTGTACGTCCTTACCCCGTTGAAGAGCTGTGTTCAGCGTGTTCAGGTGCGCTGTTATGTCTACCATGAAGTGTAGCTTTTCCAGCCACTCTGGCTGTTCCAGCTCAGGAAAGGTGAGCCCTTTGCTGCCCAGGAAAGTTTTCACTTCTTCCAGACACGCGACAAAGCGTTTCAGCACCTCCCCTCTGGACAGCCAGCGATAAAAACACGTTGTAGCGGTTGCTACACGCAGTCAGTAAACTGCAGTCAAAGATAGCTTTATTCGAACTAAACAGCCTTGCTTTTAAGCCTCCCTCAACCCGCCCCCCATGGGCGCGGATGCTGCAAAAGACACGTACTCACAAACCCCCGTAGGCTATCTCCCTTAGCCTGAACGCTGGCTAATTGTGAGCCGGTTCGGATGTGTCAGGAAATGGGTCGCCACAAAGTCTTATTTAGATTGTACAAGATCACCATAATCTTCAAATTTAGATTTACATTTCAAAAACTAACAAACTAACATAAAATACATTTTAATTAAATACTGACCATGTAGCGGTGTGCTACACGCAGCGCTAAAATTACGACATGGAGTCGGTAACTGCAGTCGAAGGAAAAAACTTTATTCGAAATCTTCAGCCTCACTTTTAAGCCTCCCTCAACCTGCCCCCCATGGCGCAGAGGCTCCAAAGCTCTGTGCTCGCAAACCCCCGTAGGCTATCTAATTGTGAGTCGGTTCGGATGTGCCAGGAAAAGGGTCGCCACAACCAATTATTTCCCAAAGCAACAGGGAGCCGCAGCACAGACGTAAAAGAGCCACATGCGGCTCCGGAGCCGCGGGTTGCCGACCCCCGGCTTAGGATAATACTCATTGCAAATCAACAGGGAGTTTGCAACCTGCCCTGAGCCTGACCTGCGTTAAAACTGATGCCATTGCTCTTGCCTCAGGTGGGCATATTGGACAACATTTGCCATTGAGATGGCATGAACAGTAGACCTACCATGGTGTTATCTTCGCCCAAGCAAGAACCTATGCTTAGTCACCAACACAACATAGCCTATATTTACATTACATATTCAGAAGTCTCCCGGTTATTTGGAAGTTAGAATAGGGAACAGAATGCTTTGTCAGAAGATGAGTTTTAATGAATCAGAATCGGGTTTAATACCACTGGCATATGTCATGAAATTTGTTGCTAAGCAGCAGCAGTACAGTGCAATACATTATAAAAACTTCAAAAAAAAAAGTAGTGAGGTAGTGTTCATGGGTTCAGTGTCCATTCAGAAATCTGATGGCAGAGGGGAAGAAGCTGTCCCTGAATCGTTGAGCAGCAAGACAAGATAAAGTCAGAGTGTAAAGAGGGAATTAAAGATTGTAGAGCTTAGCCACCAGATGTCACAGCCACGGTGGTGAAACCCAGGGGATCAGTGGTGACAAAAGGCTGGCATTGTTGGAGCACAAAGCAAAACCAGGAAGGGGTTTGTAAACAAGGACAGGGTTATAAGATCAATATTTTGCAAGACACTGTGGTTTATGCTATTTATTATTTTAGAATATTATTTTTTTCTTTGAAGTAAGAAAACAGAAAGAAATATGCACCCTTTTTTTTGGAAGAGATGGTAATGCCTTGAAACTAACTCTGTCCATCTCAGAAGCAAAGAGAGCATCTGTTCTGACTCAACTCATTTCTCAATATTTAGAGAGAAACAGTTCTTTCTTGCATTGTGGTCTCAAACTCTATCTGATATAATCTGCCATTTTTCTTTTGGTCTCCATAGCAACTTCACCAAAGTATTCCATCTGATTTCCAATTTATTACTCAATGGTCTTCCAACTACTTTATTAAATTAGACAACCCTGTCAGTATTTGTCCCATACAACTCTGATGTTCCTATTCTGTGTTTGCTGATATGTTATCTTACCAAGGCACTCAAAGTATCAGTTTAACATTTTAAACATCAAACTCATTAACATTTACAGAATAAACTTTTTGTTTCAGTACTATGTAGAAAGATTAAAAATTCATTTTGCCATACTTTGAACGGATTTCAAATTAATGTTTCATGCTCTTTCTAGAAAGTTTACAGTCATGGTAATCTTTCTGAATTCTTTCATTAATTTTGCATTTGTTCGCCTGGATGTTTGTAGCTTGCACTCATTGCATAAAACATGTATTTCTGCACAAGAAAAATGCCTCTGAGTTTTCAAATTGCCGAGCTTTCAATTCTTTTGTTCAAACCTTCAACTAAAACCTAAAGTACTGTTCATCTTGCAGTGCAAGTGCATTACTTTTAGAATCAAACAATAGGAAAAAATGCTGAAATAATTTGCATGTAATTAGGTCAATCAGGTTAAAAACAAAATATTGCATACATAGGAAATGTAAAGCAGAAGCACAAAATCCTCAAACAACTCAGCAGATGAGGCGACATTTATGACAAATTAACATTTCAGATGAATGAAATTTATCAAAATAATACTTACGTTTTTCCATTAGTAACTTTCCCAGTAGATTGTTCTGTTCATTGAAAATTAGGAATACAGTGGATGCCGATTAATTGGACCATCAGTTAATCAGGGCAGGAGCTTATTTGGGACAACTCTTAAAGAGCAAAAACTAATCAAGAAAGTAGCTGGGATTCCCTTCGTTCGTTTGGGACACTATGCCACTTATTTGGAACAGCAGACTAAGCACGCCAATGGGCCACTCCAGCAGTGTGTGTCTTGCTACTTCTACTTCTTAGCTCCCTAAGCTCCACTTGATCTGATTTTTCAGGTTAAGGAATGTTCTTTCTGTCATCATTCACCAATTGCCTATTAAAATAAATCCTTTACTGAGACTGCTACTAAACTCAAATCATACTCTGTTCACTAACCTAGAATTTGAATTTTAAGTTAATATTTGCACCCTTACCTAAACCCTCTAACCTTCACTATTGGCTTAAGGCTGCATCTATCAACAAATAAGTGGTGCCAGCCCTGCGTAAGTAATGCTCATTTCAGGAGAACAGATTCCTTTATCCTTCGTGCTGCCACTAGTTTCCAATGAATTAAAACAATTAGTACTCACAATGCTCTTTCAGCATAAATTTAAATTTAAAGGTATAATCTGACTCTTTAGATGCAGAATGTCCTTGAGCTTTTGTTCTTTTATGTCTCTCCTACATCTTCACTCCTTCCTAGTTTTACCCATACTGATTAGTGTTAAGTGGAGACAATAACTAGATCTTCCCCATTCTCCTTCCAGCTCTGCTCCAGTTGTAAGTAAATTCATTTACTGTAGTGCAATGCCATCAGCATGTCTTGTTGTGAAGCACAGATGATCAGAAATTCATCCTTGCTCAGTAACGTTTTCTACTAATGCCAGTCTGTTGTGAAAGATGGTCTTTAGATACTACTGGAGTCTGCATATTTCTACAGATAAACACAGGAAAGAGGAGTTTCATATTAGAATGTTCATTCTAACAAGTCTTCCATTAACTGTGTACTTCATACATGCATATGATGACATTACTCTAAACTCTAACCATGTTATTTACAAAATAAAATATGAAAGCTTCTAAAATTCATTACAAAATCTTTGGGATGTATTTTGGAGGCAGAATACAATACATGTTCACTGCCATTGACCTGGAATGGATTTCTAGGCCAATCTGTCCTCAGTATTTTATCTCCATCCAGTGTTGCATTCTTTGCTGCCTCTTCCTTCCATTTTGTGTTACAGTGACATGGCCCATTTATCATTCTGACTCGCAGATGTCGCTGTAATCCAGGCTGGCTGCAGGTTGTTGGCTAAAAACAATGGCTGTCTTCTCTATCACAGTGTCTGTGATTCCCTAAGCAGACTGAGTTATAGCCATATTGTTGCCATCACCTTAGTCAAGGGAGCATCTAAAATCACAGCGGCTTCTGGAAACTTAAAATGAAGATAGGAATGTTGTAAATGGTCAACAGTTGGACCTCAACTGTGGAATGATCAACAGAGTTGAAATTTCAGTTGACTCTATTTGTCTTTCCATCTACGTGGCCTAACCTGCTGAGCATGTCCAGCATTTTCTCTTCATGTTTTGACTTAAATTAAAGGATTCAACTGCTTTGTGAGGCAAAACATTTCAAAAACTCTTCCCTGATGTATCATAGTTTTGAGTGTCATTGAATGTCACAAATATTAACAATTAATAGTATTTATTTTGAGTAAAATACTTGAAGGCATCTTGGTGTTTTAAAGAGAAGGCATAAAGGTAGCTTATTTGGTTGAATGGCTTTTTTTTTCCAAGGCAATGTGAGATGAGGATCAAATGCATGCATTGCATTACCTTAATTAGGTGGCATTAATTGTGACGTGATCTCTCTGGAATGATGTGGTTTAAATAGGCAGATGTTAAAATCAATTAAAGGTTAATTGGTTAAGGAGATAAGTGTCCATTTGCAGATGCCAAAACATTGTTTTTAGTCTCCAGAGGTGAATCAAGTCTATTAAGGTCAAATGAACAGTAGAAAATTATTGACATAGCTTTTATTTACTTCTTATGTTGGGAAATGTGGTGGTAGGAATATAATAGTCACTTAATGGCTGCATGACTCTTACATACATTAACATGTTTATGCTTCAAATCAAATAATCTAATTCGTATTAAATTTCTTCCTGCAAATTAGCCAAACTATAACATCATGAGACATAGGAGCAGAATTGGGCCATCTGGCCTATCGAGTCTGCTCCACCATTCCATCATGGCTGATTTATTAAACCTCTCCACCCATATTCACCTGACTTCTCCCTGTAACCTTTGACACTCCTGACAATTAAGAACCAATCAACCTCCCCTTTAAATATACCCAATGGCTTGGTTTCCATAGCCATCCATTGCAATGAATTCCACAGATTCAGCAATCTCTCCTCATTTCTGTTCTAAAAGGACATCCTTCTATTTGGAGGCTGTGCCCTCCAGTTCAAGACACAACCACTATAGGAAGCATCCTTTCCATGTTCACTCTATCTAAATCTTTCAATATTGGATAGGCTTCAATGAGACACCCCCCACCCCCACTTATTCTTCTAAACTCCAGCTGGTACAGGTCTAAAGCCATCAGGCGCTCCTCATACAACAACCATGTTATTCCTCGGATCATCCATGTGAGCCACCTCTGGGCCCTCTCCAATGCCAGCACATTCTTTCTTAGAAACAAAAGAAGGTTCTATAATTAACCTTGTTATGACAAATAACAAGCAAGTCTGACTCAGTAATTTGTTTCTGGTCTTTCATATGATTTGAAGTGAACTTTAAGCCCACTGTCTCTGATGATGAATTATCCACTAAGGCTAATGTCTTACTGTTGAATCTAGAATATTCATTGTGTAGGAGGGTCCAGCAAAATGTAAAACAAGGGGAAGAAAGTTCAAGAAACAAAATATAAACTGCAAGACAGCTCTGGATTGCCAATTGTTTTTGTGCTTTGGAAACCAATTTCAGAGCAAAATGGCATCTGCCCCACATACATAGATTATAATAGCAAAGACCTGATCCCTCCAACATCTAGTCAGTGTGTTCCGGAGCACGAGAGGCCCATCATCAAAGAATATGCTATCTTCAGAGAACATCAACTACATGAGGCTCAGTTGTTGGTTGATTTCCATTGATTTTGACTTGAATAATTGCTTGATTTTTTTTGAGTTATTTAAAAGATTCTGAAGTCTGTAAGAAAATGTGTGTCAGGTGCTGGGAGGATTTATTCTGACAGCAAGACTGGTATAGCTCTCACACTTGGATTTTGGATTAAACAAACTAGATGCTGGAAATCTTAGATAAAACAGAAAATGCTGGAAATACTCAGGCTGTATCTGTGGGAAGAAAAGCAATTAACATTCTGACAAATGAGTCTTGTACCAGAAACCTTAACTGTTTTCTTCCCACAGTTGTGGCCTGACCTGCTGATTACTCCCAGCATTTTTTGTATTTCTTTAGATTTTCAGAACCTACAATATCTATTTTAATTTGCATTTATAAGTGGAGCATCGCTTG
Source organism: Hypanus sabinus (assembly GCF_030144855.1). Taxonomy (NCBI): domain Eukaryota; kingdom Metazoa; phylum Chordata; class Chondrichthyes; order Myliobatiformes; family Dasyatidae; genus Hypanus; species Hypanus sabinus. The sequence continues at coordinate 42,975,071 of NC_082739.1, forward strand.
TCCTCTGTCTATTCACTGCTCAGGATTTAACACCGAATTCAAAAATAGCCGTCCTTTCCTCTTAGAGACTCAGCCAGTTGTGTTTGAGAGGTGATTCAAATGAATAAACTCAGTTTCTCTCTCTCTCTGATCAGATTCTACCCAATATGCTAGGTATTTCTAGTATTTTCTTCATTTCAGATTTGGCACTTATTACTGTTCTTCCCTTTCTCACTGCCCTAACTCCAGTAGGCAGTTTCCTTTCCTGGACAGACGTTATTTAACCTGGACGATCTTAGTGTCCAAGTAGAAGGTACAGATGCCTCAGGGCTCACACCACCAAGTTCAAGAACAGTTACTACACCTCAACCATCAGGCTCGTGAATAAAAAGGGATAGCTACACTCATTTAAGAACTCTATTATATTGTTATTTTATGCTCGTTTTATTACTCTTTATTTATATCTGTATTTGCACAGTTTGTTTACAGTTAACAGTTCCTGATTGTTACAGTTTACGGTTATTGTACTATAGGTTTGCTAAGAATGCCCGCAGAAAAAAGAATCTTAGGGTTGTATGTGGTGACATGTATGTACTCTCATAACAAATTTTACTTTGAATTTTGAACTTTAATTGGCGAAATGGAGCCAAATATCAGCTTGCGTACTGTCTTGAAGTTTCTTCGCACCGAGGCTGTCCGAGTGCACGCTCACTTCCTGGAATCTTCTCGGAGACAACAAAGCACTGGATCGCTCAAACAATCTCTAAACTGGAAATTGCAGGCTCTAACAGTCTCAGAAACACATCTAAGGTGTAAAGCAGACTTAAAAGAAGTGATAAAAAAAACATTTTTGTGGGTTATCTGGAAGATGTCGACCGAGTGAGCTTCGTACGCTCGTGCCATCTTGACAATTAAAACATGGTTAGAAGAGTAATTAGTCTCAGTTATCAGCCCAGTCTTCATGCTTTTGATTTAACGGTCAATTAATGTAAAAATGTAGCAAGCTCTTAGAAACAGTTTGGAAAGCTTAGGGTGGCATACCACTTGAATGGATCCAACGATGGAGTGATATACATCTATTCGAACAACTCATTTTGAGTATTTGATGCTCATGATGTATTGCCTGAACTTCTGATTTGTACTTTATTTAACATGCCACTCTTTTTGCACCAATGTTTGACTCGGTGTATAGGACCTATCTTAAGGCATCAGCTGCCGTGCTTTCTTCTGTGGATCCCAAATTTATGTTGAATTTATGATTAGTTACAGTTGGCTGCAAGAAAACTGAAATGTTGGTCTTAATTGTCAAATATAAATGTATTAATAATGTTAGATTAGCTATTCTATTGAAATATTTTAATTATCAATTTCTAAGTCGTGCAAAATACATACGTGGGAAATGCCATAAATCTGACTGATTTCTTCATGGTCTCTGACTGACTTTGACCAACAGTCTTACTTGTGGTGACAATGGAGTTCAATAAAGCTGGGAGAGTATAACCATTTCCTGTGGGTTCCATAGCTCAATTTTATCTAAAATAAAATAATTGAAGATGAGAACTACATTTCCAACTTTGTCTGCACTCCTTTTTAAGCTCTGGCTCCTGTCCAAGTAACTGGGGACAATCATGTTATTGTGATGGCCAGCATATGACGTTCTAATTAATCTAGTAAATTAGTGAATCATTCTAAATTTGGAATTCACAACACTATTGCGTTATCGCTTGTACAGGGGTGGTTTTTATCTTATTACATAGTGGACCATAATCAAGTTCTGATCTTAGCAGATAATTCTGAATTAGTGAAAGATCAAACGAATGTGTCTAAAACAGTCATAATTCTTGACATTTGTGACCGTGTAATTATTGCTTTCTCAAACCAGGTGCAGCTATGTTTTCTCTCCTCAGTCTCTGCCCAGTAATTTCTGAAATGACAATTAAAGAGAGGAGATTGGAAGCAGTTTAAAACAGTCAATCAATCAGTCTCTTTCAAATACACAGTAAACATGTTCATACATCCAGACAAAACTGAACTTGACAATATAAAAAAAACACTTAACTTAGAATTTAAAAGAAAGAATGCATTAATGAGAATTCAGCATCTATCAGGAAATCCCATTCTGTGCCATCTTATGGATCAGAGGAAATCATTTTAGCTGTGGATGTGGGCAATCAGACATAATTAAACCTCAGAAACCTTATGACAATAAGGAGATGACTAATTGCTTGGCTTTCAAATGCTGATTTTGAAGCAAAGCACTACATAACAAGCTTCATTTTACTTCAGATACCAAACAAAATCTGATCTTGTTAATAGTTATGAACTTCAGATGTAAACTTAAGAGTACTAAAAATGTTAGCTACATCTAATTTTTGTGCTGATATTTACCTGATTTTCCTCTGAAGGCAAGCACTGTATAATGGTATGGTAATACACAGTTACTAATCAAAGATGTCCGAGACAAAGCCATTTAAAAAAGATAATATTTTGTTATGTCGTCATTTGCTGCCCATTGGAAATTGCCTTTGGAAAGTGGCAATGGAACTCTTTAGAGAAGCACTGCAGTCCATTGTCATTGGGAAGGGAGCTGCAGGATTCAGACCCAGAAATGAAGACTGGTGTGTTATTTAAATAGTAAGGGTAATGTGTAAATTAGAGGAATCAGAATCGGATTTTTTTTTTAGCACTGACTGAGGTGACGAAAAATTTGTTGTATTGAGACAGCAGTAGAGTGCAAGGGCATAAAATTATAAGTTGCAGAAATGGGTAAATGATGCAAAAAAAAAAGATGCAAAAAGAATGAGGAAGGGTTCATCGACCAGTCAGAAACCTGGCCATCTACCCAGGAGGTCCACCTTGGAATTTGTAGTGCCTTAGCAAGTGTATTCCCCCATTGGTTTGCTCATTCTTGATTGTGAAGCTAATAGGTGTACCTCTAGGGTCACCACTCAGTGCACCAATAATAATGGTGGTTATTGGTATGCAGTGAAGATATCCTATGCCATAGGCACCATCTGCATGCGTTCCTTGATCTGTTGGAGAATACCTGAAGGGAAGCTGTCTGGAAGTACGGTTGTTTTCAAGGTGGCAGGTACTGTTAGATTAATGCACTGTGATCAGCTCTAGATCCTCAGCATTAATGATCAATATCAATGACTTCAGTGGAAAGGGTATCTGAGTTTGCTGATTATGCTAAGATGCCCTGGTAAATGAGCTCAGACAATGGTATAAAGGGAAACTGACAAATTAAGTGAGTGGGCAGGTAGCAGATAGGACCATGATGTGGGAAAATCTAAGTTTGTTCAGTTTGGTGGGAGGATTAGGAAATCAGAATATATCTTAAATGGTGCAGAATGTTGGTGTGCAGGAGGTTCTGGTTAAGCTGGGTCAATGAGATGGAAATAAATCTGCATGTAAAACAAGCAATTTGGAAGGTAGTTGGGTCGTTGCGTGGGATTGGATATATATGTTAAATGAAGCTGTAATTTATCAGGGTTAGATGAATACATTTGGAATACAGTGCATAGTTCTGGTCTCCTGTGGGAGGATGTAATTACCTTTGAATTGTTGCAGTGGTGATTCACTTGAATTGATGATGCCTTGGTAGAAGGTAGCTATCTCATGAAAAGTGATTGCATAAGATGAGATTTTTCTCATGAGCTCAGCAGAACAAGAGGTAATTCTGATTAGGTTTACAGGATTATTGGAGGGAGTGACAGGGTACATGGTGAGAATCTGCTTTTTTCAGCCAAGAACTTTGAACTAAAGATCATAGACTCAGGTTGAGGCATTGTCTCACTTAGAGTGAGGAATCAGTCTTGCAAGGCACTACCAAGTTACTATATGCATCAGAAAGGTTTATAAAATATGGAGAAGTCCCTTAGCTACGGAGGTTTGCGAAAGTTTATACTGTAATTTTTTACCCCATTAGGGAACGGATATTCTAGGCTAAGAACCAAGGATTTAATAAGGATATAGATCCAGTAACATGGGGATCATATGAGAAAGTAGATTACACATAATCATTTTAAAAGCACAGGTACTTTGACCTCGTATACCTTCCATTACATGGGTTGGTTACATGTGTTTATATTTATGTGAAGATGGTACTTGCATTTACATGAAGGACAAGATTATTTTGGTGACATTCCTCATAACAGATTGGCTTGTCAAAGTTAAAATTTCAGATATAACTCAAAATCCACCTTCGTCTTTCATAAACAAATGTCGAAGTAAAGACAACACAGTGTCAATTTGCAACCGACCTTTGTTTCAAAGCAGAGGTACAGTTTCAGAATAAAAGGTAGATTATGCAGGACTGAGATGAAGAGAAATGAGGCTAGTGCTGTGGTGGAGTATGCTCAAAGAGTGACATAGCCTACTTCATGCTTTCATAACTATTTCACAGGGTTTCAATGGAGAAGATCAAGTGGTGCTTGTCAAAATTTGCACAGAGTCATTTTGTGTAACAACAACCTGTTGCCACTAAGTTTCTTCAATAGAATAATTGCTAGATTTTGTTCTCAGGCCCCACACCAAAAATCAAATTAGCCTATTACTTCATTGAACATATTGTGGTTTCTCCTCATCATAGATTCTGTCGCAGGAAAATGAATTCCTTATCAAATGATACAGCTTGTCTTAGGGTGTCTTTTCTCTTTGAACTATCCTGGTTGTATATGTTATGTTTAATGGGTTTAATTGTAAAGGTATAGTAGTATGCCAATACTCCTCTGAGCAGTAATCAATAGTTGCCTGATAAATTACATCTGTTGTGAGTTAGTCACTGAGAGCTCTCTCCCCACACAGTGTGTTGCATATTCTGGAAATGTCTCTGCTACAATAATGTCAAATGTGTGAAACAGACTGACATCTCAGTTGACAGAGAGATAAAGAATATGAACAGAGTGATTTATGATCTTTCACAATGCTGCAAGAATGTGTCAGAATTCCCTGTAATGATTCACCTCATCTTCTGCGCAAATAAAGGGCTGATTTATCCCCAGGTAATTCAGAGTTACACTGGCTTGAATTTTGAGCTCTGTAATGCTTGTGCCAGCGAACAGATTTCCAGAAATAAATACAGGCTGGTTGGTTTTGAATGTAATAAGATATTTCTATCCAGTTGGTATTATTCAAAAACCTGTACTCTTCAAGTGGTCGCTTGGCCGGAGAGTGACAGACAAAAAGTTACAGTATTGTGTTGCTCCAAAGGCATTGAATGTGGTGAATATGTTTGTGCAGTCATTGCACTCCCCACTAACTCAATGACAGATGGCATTCAGGTAACAAATTTGCATGGGCCTGTTGTGTTTCAACAGTAACATTACTGATCAATGCGATGAGAAATATGGCAGTTCCTTTGTGGGGAGCAAGGCTTTCATAAATGGTAATGAAGTGGTTGAGTAAGTCACCTGCATTGGTGTTGCCTATGAAATATATTCAGCATTGCACATGCCATCTTCAAGTTAATTGGCCCCCAAGACTGACACCTATGGAGTGCAGCATTTTTCTTGTGCTTGCCTGATGTGTTAGCCTGGATCTTGTTGCTTGTGTGGGGCTTTAAATCCACTGCCTACGACTCTGAATTGAAAGCTGCCAGGCAGCTTCGAGAAATCACGCAGGTTACATTTTAACTAGTGAAAAAAACATCAAAATAATGTGGAGAAGAAAAGCAGCAGTTTCCATCCTCAACAATTCAGGTTATAGCTTCAACATTTGACTTGGATGAGCCTTCATCATCCTAATGTTTTCTTCAGAAAAAAGCTGAAATTTGTTTTTGATGAGGAGGTAACAATGGAAAAAGTAACACTATAAACAAGGAACAAATCTTTGGCCTGAACATTGACTGTTTATTCATTTCCATTGATTCTACCTAACATGCTGAGTTCCTTCAGCATTTTGTGTGTGTTGCTTTGGATTACAAAGCAACAGACCCTCTTGTGCTTATTCTTTAATTCTATTTGGTGATTGCAACTGAGTATTTAGAAAAATAAACAGAATTGAATAGGATTAAGCTAGTGCAAGTTTTAACCTGATATGTACTTCCATTATGAATTTGTCCATGTGTACATTTTGTATGTTGATTGAAAAATTGCACATTAAAATAAATTTTTAAAAAACTCACCAATAGGAGGTTACATTATCATTGACAAATCTCAAGCCCACTTCTTTATTACTGCACCAAAACACATCATAACAGAAGCATTGCTTACTAAATTTATTGAGATAAACACAGCAAGCAATTAAACTGGCTGATCTGTGTGCCTGTTGAAGATACAGTACGTACCACACTGCTGTGATAAATACACGGTTACAGTGATCTGTCCTTGGGATGAAAGTGTCAGGGCTGAATGATTCTGCTGTTATATCACATCACAGGAACCAAATTGTAAGCACTCCATTTGACATTAACCCATGGTTGATGGGAGTTCTTATTGTGCGAGCTAAATTTTGCCTGTACCTTGGACTGCTCGAACTAAACTGATGTTGTGACTTTGTTTGTTTATCTCATCTCTGGGCAGGTGCATGATTTTTGGATTGTTTGACCTGTTGCTACTCCAATACTAAAGAATTTTGCCTCGGGATTCCAGGAAGTGCATGCTTGATCAACTTTGCTTGCAATGTAATGCATCTACCTACCAAAGGCATCTTTTCATTGATTCATGCAAGGTCTAATTTGTAACATTTCTGCCCGTTGTCTTCACTGTTTAACGCAGCTTAAGTCTTTAAATTCTGTTAAACTCATTAATTATGAAAGTCAAAAGGTGTTCTTCTTGGCTGACATTTTTTGTTCCGATCAAAGTAAGAAAACATTTCAAAATCCATCAGGGCTATACTTGTCAATTTATCAACATGGGATGTCTGTACATTGTCTACTTATTTTTTCCTCCAAGGAAAACCCTAGCATGTTTTGACAGGTGCAATACCAACTCCAAAGTATAAGTTCCTCAGGGAGCAAGAGTGAAGTAAATCTATCTGTCATTATGGAGGTATTTATGTCCATTGGGCACTAATAAATACTGAAAAGGTTATCACCCTTGAAGCTAGAGGTGTTTGCAATTAAAAAAAAGATGAAGTATCCTGCTCAGCATTTAACATGTAATTGAATCACTTTGGGGTGTGAATGAACACTTTAATGCCGACAATATAGTTATTTCACTTTTCAATTTGATGATGCACTGACTTTGTTGACACGTCCTCAGAAGCCCTTATATGCAGTTCGGACTAAAAGAAAAGCTCCCACAGGACCATTTGGCAGGATACCTGATAATTTGTGATTGGTAACCATTCAATAAGTTGTGTTGTAAAAACATTAACTGTGAGTAATTATGTGTAGTAATTTTTCAAAGTCAAAAGTTTTAGGTATCAAAAAGGAAACGTATTATATCCAACATTTTAAACTTCCAAGTAGTATTTAATTCGTATTCCTGTTATCTAGTATGTTGCCTTTCTTGGAGGACCCTCCTTATAGCTAACCCTGGTTTTCCTGATGCTGATTTCATTACTGGACGTGCGCTTCTTGTCTCCATTCCATTGCAGATGTTGTTGATATCTGCTGTCAGTAAATATATTTTAATCCTTAAAAGGAAGATCTCTGTCTTATTTTCCCTTGCTTAATAATATGGTTCCGAAACGAACTTGATCAGTAAAATCCAATTGCCTATTCTAATCATTTCAGTCAAATGCATCACATTATACATCTGCACATTAGTTGATTTTGTGCCTCCTCTACTGCGATGATCTGAGAGAGGATGGACTTTGTGACCATGTATAACGTGTTTTGGACATGTTGCTGTCTACGCCCTCTAGTGGATGAGTGCACCATATAGCACTGGTTCTTACACAGAGCTGTACATCATTTGAACCACTGAACTGTGAAAGCTGTTGTTTCTGGATGTTTGAATAAATTGAATGCTGTCAATTGAATGAAACACAAGTGGAAGAAGATTGCAAATATTTATTTTGAATCCTGAGTCACTTGTATAAGTAGGGTTCTGTTGGTGCAGACTCGCTTTTAGGATTGTGACATTTATTAGTGAATAGCAGCAGTAGCTTTGTTCTATATAGCATTTTGTACTCTTCAGGTATCAGAAGAAAAAGATGTGCAGAAAATGGCGGTATTTGATACAGTACTTGAAATGACCATGTTATGATGACATTTTTCACTTCTTTCCCAGCAGAAAATGTACACAATATTCAAATCACAAATGGCTGACACTTCTGAATTAGAATCTCCTGCAAGCTGTTTCTTCACATGTAACTATGTACTGCTGATATTTTAAAATAGCAAAGTTAGTCATTATAATTATTATTTCCATCTCTGTATTCATCATGTCCCTGAAATTACTCCTTAGCATGCAAATATCTTAATATTTCATCAAGTCACAGAATTTATTTGTTGCAAAAATATTTTGCAACATTTCTGAGGAGAATAGTGAGGAGGAAGTACACAGACCTTACGTTTAAACTGTCGCTGCATCTGATTCCACGTTCATCTCTCCTGAAGTTAATTGAATGTCCAAAAACAATACAATTTGTTCCTAAAATAGACTTAATCTTTCAAAAGTCACTTCCATGAAAAATTATTTTTAAAATTTTATATAAGTTGTCAGTCCTAATTGCTTTGTAGAAATGAGTCAGCATCTATAAAAAGGCGGTTATGAGAAGAATTCTTTAGCTTTGAATAGAATTTAAAGAATTTCTTTAGCTTGAATAGCCTTTTCTTTCAGATGTTTACAGCAATTGCAGTATGGATAACCATTCTTACTGAAACGTCTTCAAAAACGTTTTCCTCTTTTGTTTGGAATAATTGTTTTCAAGTTTATCTTCGACATAAAGCAAGTGCATTTCATCGAAGCCATTGTATTTGTTTTGCCCTTTACCTATCAGATTTGTGTTTTCTAAACATGTGATGGCTACACCTTAGCAGTCAATCTAGACTGAAGATGCTTTGTTTCCACACTGGAAGCCAGTGTTCTGTGATAACCAATGTGTGAAAGCAGATACCCATCAGATTGGGCAGGAGATACTCAGAAGGATAAGCAGGTGAGTAGTTTGTGAGGTGCTACACTCCCTCCTTGTGCTACTGGTCTTGAGGTTTCCAATATACCATGAATGCTTCTCCCTCACTTTGCACAGTCATGGGCCAGATATTTACAAGTGACACTATTGGATTTTTGCAAGAAACCATTCAGCACACCCTTGAATCCCTTTCTTTTATTCACTTGGCTACTTGACAAGAGCTTGGAACAGATAAATATCTTGATAATTTCATGGACATCTGAAATACATCAGAATTGTCCATGATCACTTCTCTCTTTATGCTATTAGCATGGTTTGCAAATAATCAACATGAAATCTCCCCCAAATTGTATCTATCATGCTACATTAGAACCCTCTTCATTTATTACAAATCTATAAATTACCTTTTCCACCTATCACCTCACAGCTTCTCACTTCATTTCCCCCCTCCCTCACCTACTCACCTTCACCTGGCTTCATCTATCACATGTCAGCTTGTACTCTTTCCCCTCCCCCCCACACCTTCTCATTCTGGCTTCTTCCCCCCTTCCTTTCCAGTCCTGATGAAAGTCTCGGCCCAAAATGTAACTGTTTATTCCTCTCCATCGATACTGCCTGACCTGCTGAGTTCCACCAGCATTTTGTGTGGCTTGCTAACTATAGAAGAGTTTTTCAGTCACCTGAGTGAGAAAGCATTTGAAGACCAAGATCTCAAATCCAACTCATGGTAAATAAAACATCAGCAATCACTTTCATCTTAAAGAGGCTCTTTAAGACACTGTCTACTTGGAGGTACTAAACAAAGAGCACAAACTGGGCATAAAGTGTGCAAGGCCTGTCATGGCTTTATGTGTGGTGGTTCTCTACCAGGAGAGGCTGTTCATGAAATCGACTCAAATCCATGTCTTACTGTTTCTTAAGCTCTTTTTAAAATCTGCTGTAATTTCTCCTCTTCAAACTCAGTGGGTTTCAAAATGGTGCTCATGGCTCATGGGTTACTGCATCTTAAGTTACAGACCACCCAAAAAGATTTTACTCATAGCTCAGCCCGGTATAAAGTTACTGCCTGCTGTGTAAAATCTCTTCTGCTGTTCTCATTGATGTAATGCTTCTAAGTATTACTGAGCAAATCTGTCTAATATACTGTTACCTATTAGTGTAAGTTAATAATTTTGTAACTTTTGTGTTTAGAGACACAAACATCTTAACAAACACATGAAATGTTAGATTTTTTAAAATATGAACCAAATTTTCACATATTAATGATACAAACTCAGTTGCGTTAAATAGCAGTAGAGTTCGTTTTTGATAACATGTTTCACTTGAGGTGCAGAATCCTTTATCAGTTTTAATGGTTGTAATACAGTACTGTGCAAATGTCTTGGGCACATCTATATTGGTAGGGTGCCTAAGACCTTTCCACAGTACGATAGTAATTTTATGTATTGCACTGTACTTCTGCCGCAAAAAAAAACAAATTTCATGATATATGTGAGTGATGATAAACCTGATTCTGATATGGGTCTCTCTTGTGGACTGAGAGGGGGAAGGGGACAGAGAATAGGGAATCATGGTTAGGAAAAGGGGGAGGGGGGAGTGGAAAGCACCAGAGAGATATTCTGTAATGATCACTAAACCAATTGGAATCAAATGGCATTGTCTGGTGTCTCAGGACTGAGGTGCATCTGCACCTGTGCCACCCCCACCCCTGGCACTCCTCTGCCACCTGCCCCACACCTCTCCCGTGGCACTCCACCCTCAGTATTCCCAACCTCCTTTGCTCCCGCCAGATTTACAAACTTGCTGTCAGCTCAACGTTGTCAAATATACATATTTGACTAAGACTTTTGCACAGTTCTATGGGTTTCTGTAACTGAATCTGCTTTTTTCTTGTAGCAGTAGCACAGTGCCATACATAAAATTAGTGCCATGTCTGAGGCACTCTAGCTATAGATATGTGCCTAAGACTTCTGCATGGTACAGTATAACTTGAACTTCTGGTTCCCATGCTGTCTCATCAATATTTAATCTGAAAGTAGATGTTATATCAACATTCTAAGAGATTGTTTTTGGAACCATTAATGTGGGTTTATATGCAAGTTCACATGGAATTTCATTCATTGTTGTAACTTTGGCTGAATCCCAGTGAAAATTTAATTCATTTGAGCTTTCTCCTACACTCACCTAGCTGAGCACTTTTGAAGACCTTCAGATTTTATCATTACACTTTCTTTTGATCATCCATAAAGAGGCTTCAGATCTCTCGAAGCTCCAGGCAGCACCTGAGGTTTTCTTTTTGGTTGATTGCAACAGTGGAGTATTTTGTGCTCTAAGCTTCATTTGTCTTCGACTTGTGTCAAGGGATTTGACATTTCTACACTTGGTGTTTGGTTCAAAATTCCAAGACAATATTCTCATATATGTGAATAAGTGTACTTTATTTTGATAATGACGGCAAAAATGTACAAGCTGCGGAGAAGTGGATGAATACTGCATTTGTGGCAAAGCTCCTGAAGCTGCTGCCTCATATTTCCAGTGACTCTGAAGAGCCAGAGAGCTACATGGAAGCAGAGTCTCTGGCCACTCATCTGTGTTCCTGAGCTAGTCTTGTTCACCTGCATTTGGCCCAAATTCCTCCGAACTTTTTCTATCCTCATGCCTGTCAAAATGTCTTTTAAAAAATTAAACCAGTGTTCAGCTGATTTGCACATTCTCCTGTAACGATATGCTCAAAGTTCCTTGGGTACTCTAGTTTCCTCCCCATGTGCTAAAAACGTGTAGGTTGATTGGCTCACTACCCTCTTTAAATTACTCCTATCGTAGCAACGTAGCATGACCAGAAAAGATTTTGTGTGAATCGAAGGGTGGGGGGAAGGGATAGGTGGAATTTGAGTAAGCTTCTTGTAGTCAAGCATTCCCAACCTGGGGTCCATGGACCCCTCGGTTAATGGTAGGGGTCCATGCCATACAAAAAAATTGGGAACCACTGGTGTAAGTGGATGCTGATGGTTGGTATGGGCTTGATGGGTCAGAGGGCCTATTTCTATGGTGAACTTTACTGACTCCTTGACACAGCCAGCTTTATACATTTCCTGATCAATTCAGTCAGCTAATTTCACTTGTGGAATAGTATGCCATTACATTGTTTTGATTTTTTAGTTATTACTCTGTAGTCTGTACTAGGGATGTGCGAGTGTGGAGATTGATTGTGATTCAGAGTTTATGGTTCAACAACTTGCCAAGTGTCACGTCCAGTTCGGCTTGATGCTTGAGGGCAACTCAGTTCCATCAAGATATTTAAAACTGAAGAATGGCTGCCCAAGTATTGGGAGTAAATGGCATTTGTGGAGAAGAAATGGTGCAGTTGACCATATATTCAACACCAGGCAGCTAAAGTGTGGGGGGATTTTTAATACTGCACCTGGGGAGGCTGCTTGAAAAAATTAGATGAGAACAAGCGATCACATATTACACATGGATATCTGAATCGGAATCAGACCTGTTAACATTGATATATGTCCTGAAATTTGTTGTTTTGTGACAGCAGAGCGATACATAAAAATATACTAAAAGTTTGTACAGTATCTGTATTTTTTTTAATGGCGCAAAAAGAAAGTAAAATGAGGTCATGTTCAAAAATTTGATGGCAGCGGGAAAGAAGCTGTTTCAAAATCGTTGAGTGTGTGGCTTCAGGCTCCTGTACTTCCTTCCTGATGATAGTAATGAGAAGTGGGCATGCCCTGGGTGATGAGGGTCCTTAATGTTGGATGCTGCCATTTTGAGGCACTGCCATTTGAAGTTGTCCTCGATGCTGAGGAGGTTACTGTCTATGATGGAGCTGGCTGAGTGTGAACTATCAGTCACTGAAGCTTTTGCGGATTGTATATTCCTGCCGAGTTCAAAAATATACCTGCCTCCATCTCTGTTTCTGTCTTTAATTGCAGCCATGATAATCAACTGTGGGAGATATTAGCAGAGTATTTTGCAGTTGCTGATTTGCTCCATATGCTGAGTATATTTACAATATATACTGCTAATATCTTCCACTGAAAAACTATGATAGAAACTACACTGAAACTTGTACAGCGAACAGACATAATTTAAAATTACCTCAGAGTGCAACCGTTTTCACTTGTAGCACTAACCAGTTTTCATCAATGTTCGTTTGTGATGCTCTTATAGGTCCCAACTGAAGGCTGAACAACAAGAGGAATGTTGTGCTTTATACACCATTGATAAATTGGGTGGAAAAAAATCCTTTTTACAGCATTTATGAAGACTTTGGTTTGTGAATGAGGAGAATAAAAATCAGAGAATAGCCCATTATACATTGCATCCCTTTTCAAATTTACAGAGGATTAGCACAATGGCAACACTTGGATGCAGTCAGACATTTTCCTCAGTCATTAGTTAATGTTAAAAATTGACTGGAACAATTACTTGGTCCCAAATCAGTGCCAGATCCTATGGTTCCAAAAGTTATACTTTGGTAGAAATTGCTCAACTTTAAAACTGGAACGGTTGTAACATGACATAATGAAACGAGTAGTATGTCATTCAGTGACAAAGGAGCGAGAAGTGAAATGTAATTCAGTTATAGCTGGGCATTGTTACTCATTCCAGATTTCAATGTACAGTATGGGTATTGATGCATTGAGTGTTAATGTGAGACTGGAGCAGATTTACCAGTTTTGAAAATCAGGAATATATTTCCAGTCCTCCTTATTCTGGATTCTTCCACCTTTCTTTCCAGTCCTAATGGAAGGTCTCTCCCCAAAACACTGACTGTTTATTTATTTCCATAGATGCTACCGGGTCTCCTGAATTCCTCCAGCATTTTATGTGTGTTACTCTGAATTTCCAGCATCTGCTCAATCTCATGTGTTTATATATCTTCAGTAATATATACATTTTCAAGATGAGGTAGTTAAGACTTCTGCCATAAGATGCTGGTTGTAAGCTGTTTTATTGCTGCAAGTATTATTTCTGCATGGAATATCGACTTATTATTGAAAAAGGTGATCCAGTGATAATTTGTTATTCTTGACAGGTGAGGGTGAATGAACAATGCTCACTGTCATAGAACTGAAGAAATGTATGGCACAGGTGAACATTTGGTCTATTCTATCTATGCTAATCCCACTTTTCATATCTTGGATAATAACCATGTGGGGTATAACTCATCAATTGCTGTTTAAATGTGTTACAAGTTTCATCCTGTGGTATCCTTTCAGGGTGTGAATTCCATCCAGTCCCCTACCATTCTGCAGATGAAAAAAAATGTTTCTTTATCTTCCCTCTGATCCTTCCACCAGTTACTTAAAGTTCCTGTGCCCTGCTCTGCTTGGAGAAGTTGATCCTTGCAGTTTGCTTATTTCTCTTCCTCATTGCGTTAAATCTCTCTGCAGGCTTCTGTATCTCAAAGACAGCAACTCCAGCTTAGCACATTTCTCCTTAAGATTCACAAGTCCTAAAGATATCCTTGTCAGCTTGTTCTGCAGCCCAGATAGTGCCATCACACATTTTGTTAATGTGAGCAAACCCATATTGTACTTTCCTTTGGAACCACTTTACCTGCCTGTCCAGCAATCTTCAGAGATCTGAAAACACACAAAAAAACTCTCTTGTCTGCCACACTCCCCATTTATTGTGTATTTCTGCCTTTATCCTGATCAAATGCATGATCTCGCATTGATATAAATGCCTCTATATGCAATGGACATGGCACTAATTTCCTGTAGAACTCAGGTTGCAGCATTGTAATCTCACTAAAATGCCTGTTAAATGAATTCCACTGATTCTTCTGCTCTGACGTTGGATCCAACTTCTCTCCTTTTCTTCTCCAATTCCCCACTCTGGTCTCTTACCTCTTTTCCTCACATACCTGTCATCTCCCCATGGGTCCCCTCCTCCTTCCCTTTCTCTGAACTTTGCTCTCCTATCAGATTCCTTCTTTTCTAGTCATTTACCTTTTCCACCCATCACCTCCCAGCTTTTGACTTCAACCACCTTCCCCCACCCACCTGGCTTCACCTATCGTCTTCCAGATTGTCCTCCTCCACACCTCACCACCCTCATCTTCTTATTCTGGCTCTTCACCCTTCCTTTTCAGCCCTGATGAAGGGTCTCAGCCCAAAACTTTGAGTGTTTATTTCCATAAATGCTGCCTGACTTGCTGAGTTCCTCTGTCATTTTGTGTGTGCTCCTGATTTATCAACCAGTTTCTTCCCATTTATAAAAATAGATTGTCAAACCTAATAGCATTTATAAGCGAACACAGATTATCCCCAGGAAGATGATGGTGAGTCACCACCTTGAACTGATGCAATCATTCTGGTAAAGGTGCTCCGGTCGGGTGGGGAGAACTGCACTGATCAGAGAATGCACTGGTTATACAACTATGAGGGGAACAAGCAGTGGTGGAGTTTCCATGTGCTTTACTGTCTTTGTCCTTCCAAGTGGCAGAAGTCATAGTTTGGGGAAATCTTGCTGAAATAGCTGTGTTGAGTAACTGCAACCTTTGTTTCACAATAGTGATAGAGGGGTTCTGTGCTAGCAATGGTGGTTAGAGTGCCAATTAAATGTTTGTTATGGGACTTGGGACAGCTTCTTGCAGGTATCCATAGAAACTGCATCAATTAATTAATTCTCCTAGTTACCTCCTTTAAAAAACTGTCAAATTATTAAGAACATTGCCTACCCTTTACAAACCCTTTTTGACAATGCCTGATTAATCTGTGCCTTTGCGAATGATGATTTGTGCTGTCAGTTAAAATTTGCCGTTAATTTGTTCACTGTCCATTCTAACTTCATATTTGAGCTATCATCTGTTTCATGATGTAATAAGTAAGAAATTGTACAGTAACAGTTTGCTGAACATTTGTAAGAGTAGATGCAATAGTTTAATGAAGAACAGATTTCCTTTGGTGAACTCGTGATGATTTAGTGTAAGGCAATTCAAAACCCGAGGCCAAATTCTCTTAGGCATTTGTAGGGGAGGTAGATCAGATCGACACATTTTTAGAGCAAAAGTCTGTGGGGAATTAATGACTGGGTAAACAGGCAGAAGTAAATATGTCAATTTTAGGCAGGATTAGAATAATGCATTGTTTTAATCCTGTCAAAAATGATCTTAGTTATTTTCTGATATTGAATCTCATTCTTTTGTAGAGAAAAGAATTATATTTACAATAGAAAATATCAATATTTCTGTATCTTTTATATTTAAGATCGAGACAGTGACTATAGAGAAGCGAATCAAATTGATAATGAGATTCAGAATCGATTACATTGACGTGAAAAGAGTATTTTTCAGTGCCGAAGTGGCGAGGATCTGGAATGCACAGTCATGGGATAGTGGAGCCAGATTCAAAAAGCAGCTGGTTAAGTATGTGAAATCAAATAAAAAGAGTTGCAGGAAAAGGGCTGGTGAGTGAAAGTTTTTCTTAGATTAGAGGAGTTGTGGATGGGATGGAAGCAGACAGAGGAACCAGATGGGAAGATGGGATCAGGTGAGGGGAGGGGATGAGAAGGGCAATCAAAGAGAGAAGAAAACTAGGTGGACAGGTGAGTGCATGCGGGAAGAGATCACCAGGGGCCTGGGCTACCTGAAAATGGAAAAATGAATGTTCGTACCCTTTGGGCTGTAAACGACTTGACCAGATATGATACGTTATTCTTCCAATTCACGGTTAGCCTCGCTGTAGCAATGAAGAAGGCCAAGCACAGATAGATCATTGTGACACTGGGAAGGGGAATTAAGTTGGCATGTGTCTAAGAATTCAAGATAGCTGCTGCAGATAGAGTGCAGGCACTCTACAAACCAGTCAATTAATCTCTGCCTGGTTTCACCAACCCAAAGGCGGCCGTGCCATTAACACTGAGTGCAGTAGACCGGCTTGCAAGAGGTGCAGGTGAACATTTGCCACATTTGGAAAGGCTGTTTAGGTCCCTGGTGGTGAGGGAGATGTTATAGGAACAAGCATTACACATACTAGAATTTCCAGGGAATCTGTTAAGAGATTGGAAGGGGTACGTGGGAGGGACCAGTGAGTCACAAAGTGAATGGTCTCTGCAGAAAGGAGTGAATATGTGAGGATGTGCTCGTGGTGAGATCACTTTGGAGCTCGCAGAAATGACAATATGTTGGATGCGGAGGCAGCTGGCGTGAAAGGTAAGAAGTAAGGGAACTCTATTGCTGGTCCGCCTGACAAGAGCAGATGTATGGGAAATCCTGCGATGGCTCATTCAGCAATGGCAGACTGCAGAGTCATGTTTCCAGAAGAGGGAGGACCTTTCACAAGCCCCAGTGCAGAAGACATTATCTTGGTTCATCTGCTCATCATCCCATTTTCATTTGGTTCCAACTATCACTTACCTGTCTTTGTGCAGCAGCCCGTCCCTCACCAGTTTCCATCAGCCCATCCAACAGTCCACACTGGGTTATTGTCCGTGATTTATTTGAATATTGTCTTTCTGATTATTTGAGTGATGTACAGAATTTTCAGTGCATTACCTCTTGATGTAGAAAGTGTGATGGGCAGGAAAATGTGCACAATACTTAATTTTCTATTAGCTGAGTGGATTGTTCATATTGTGCATATTAAATGTCATGAAAATGTTGAATATTAAAATCTGTGGAAATGGGAATAGGTGTAATCAAATATGGGGGTTCAAAAATGTAAGGGCTTTACTGTGAGTTTTTCCTCTCTAAACTGAGTTGGACCATGTTTTGTCTGTGAAGCAATTAAAATCTCTCAGTGGAGCATTTCCCTGAAGATATCGAAAGGTCATAGTTTTGGTGTCAGTTATAAGTTTCTCTCTTCCTCATACATGACATCATTGCCATGGTCCAAGTCTAAATGATTTGACTGCTTTTTGTGCTTGTTGAACTAAATTTGTTACATCTTAATCTGCTAAACTTTGCAAATCTCTCGTGCCATGCATTTAAAAAGTGTAATGAGAGCGGGGCATTTTTTGAGAGTAAAATTCTGGATCTGTGGTATTATTAATACAAATAACTGTAATGGAATAAAAAAGAATCACCATTGGTTTGCACATTTGTATGTCAGTATTAACATATTGTTTTTCTTGTCCTGTCCAACACTTTGTGCACATTGCTGCGAAGAAAAAGAATAATTGACCATAAATCATATTGCTATATGCACAGCATACCAGCTTTAAGCATTAATTTTTCCTTTTGTTTACCTGGTTATTGTTTTATGCACTAAAGAAGATAATAATTGGCTAACGGTATCTGAACATAAAAACTGCAGCACATCTTCTCAAAAACTGTAGCTAAAATAGAACAAATGAGTTAGTACTCCAGTGTGATGAAGTAATTGTAGGGTTTTTGTGTAATTAGCTGCCATGCCTATGTTGTTTATTCTTTGTAACTGGGAATGCATTGATTGGATTGAGCCTTTAGTGTCATACATACACGTTTAAAAAAGTATTTTAATCTTTTTCTAACTATAATAGTAGCACGTGAGGTTTATTTTTAGTATGTTCAATTTAATATGCTCCACCCAGTCCAGCTGGGGAGGATGGTATAAAGTTAGGCTTATTTATTAAATTGTGTGGTCATCTCCTATTGGAACAGGTTATAATTGCTTTTCAGAAACTAGAATTGTTTAATGTCTCAAATTGCTGGATGACATGAGCAAAGGATAGTATTGTCTGTCAAAAATTGAATTTAATATGAGAGCTTTGAATTCCTTGGTAACGTAAGTTGCTGGTGTCATTTCTTTCTCTTTTACAGATTTGCCTGCAAGCCTGACAGGTCGAAATTACTTTTTGGGGTTTTGTTCTGCTTTAATGTAATACATGTCTCACAAATTGAAGCGAATTTGAAAATGTTACTATTTTTAAGCTTCATCAAAATGGTTGGTCATATTCTTGAGGGATTTACATCAGTGCAAGAATTAATATGAAGGTGTTTGGCGAAGAAACATAACAAGCTTGAGATCAGAGGCAGCTGGACAATCCAAGGGGAGATTTAACACAAGGGTCAGACAAAAGATTGAGGAAGAAGCAGAGATTGTAGAAGTTGAGGAGTCTCATTTTAGATGAAATTATTGGAATTGAAAATGGCTTAATTCTCAATGTCGACACATTGATGATTGGGGTGGAGAAAGAGCATGTCAGATAAAGAATTTTCAGCATAGAATGATCAGCAAAAGGAATTGTACTGGAAAAGATTAATAAAATGTGAAACACAAATGTTAGAAAAGAAATTTGAATTTTGAAAATATGCTAATCAATGATAAATATTTTCATGCATTTCATTCGATACTGACAGTACTGCCAGAAATAGCTTTTTTGGTTATAGACTTTGCTTTAACAAGTAGATAAAAGTCATTGAGGGAGAGTTCTGTATGGGAAGGAAAGTGGGGGATTCTGAGGAAAATTAAAAACTATGACTCTGGAAATATTTTATAAGTCAGGTAGTATTTGTGGCTAGAAAAAGCAAATTAACATCTTAGGTGAGGAATCTGTTAGAAAATTGTAGGAAATTACTATCATTTGTATGAAAGAACAAGGGAGGAAAATTCCCTGGTACAAACAGTGAATGGAGTAACAGAAACTTGAAGATTATTGAAACAAAAACAGGCTGGTTAGTCTGTTCAATTCTTCACTAAGCATTTCTGTTATCATTGGCGAATATTGGCTCCCTGGCCACCCAATCTTGATTTGAAAATTCTCTTTCATCTCCTCCATTTCTGATACAGCCATCCCCTTTCTTGATCTCTTTGTCTCCATCTCTGAAGACAAACTGTCAAGCGACATCTTTTATAAACCTATTGATTCTTATGGCTATCTTGACTGTACCTCTTCCCACCCTGTCTCCTGTACAAAATGTTATTCCCTATTCTCAGTTCCTTTGTCTCCATTGCATCGGTCCTCAAGATGAGGTTTTCCTTTTGAGGACGTCAGAGATGTCCTACTTCTCCAAAGAATGGGGTTTCCGTTCCTCCACCATTGATGCTGCCCTCGCTGCATTGCTGCCATATCTGGAACATCTACACTCACCCTATCTTCCTGCACTCTTAACAAGGACAGAGCTTCTCTTGTCCTTACCTACCACCCCATGAACCTCTACATCCAACACATAATCCTCTGCAACTTCCGCCACCTCCGAAGGGATCCTCCTACCAAACGCATCTTTAATTTCCCCTACCCCCGCTTTCCGCAGGGATCGCTTCCTTAATAATTCCCTTGTCCCTCCCCACTAATCTCCCTCCCAGCACTTAGCCCTGCTAGCGGCCAAAGTGCTACACCTGACCATTCACCTCCTCGCTCACCGCAAGGCAGGGCCTCAAATAGTCCTTCCAGTTGAGGCAGCACTTCGCCTGTGAATCTGGCAGGGTTGTTTATTATGTCTGGTGCTCCCAATGTAGCTTCCTCTGCATTGGTGAGACCAATCTTAAATTGGGTGAGCACTTCGTCAAGCACCTCTGCTCCAACCGCCAAAAGTGAAACCTCCCAGTGGCCAAACATTTTAATTAGTTTCCCATTCCTGTTCCGACATGTCAGTCCATGGCCTCCTTTTGTGCCCATATGAAGCCACTCTCAGGGTGGAGAACCAGCACCTTATATTCTGTCTGGGTAGCCTCCAATCTAAAGATATGAAAATAAATATCTCTTTCTGGTAATTTTTTCCCTCCTCCTCCCCTCTTCTTCTATTCCCCACTCTGGACTCTTACCTTTTCTCACCTGCCTATCACCTCCCTTTGGTGGCCCTCCTCATTCCTTTTCTCCTATGATCCACTGTCCACTCCTGCCAGACTCCTTCCTCTCCAGCACTTTACCTTTCCTACCCACCTAGCTTCAGCTATCACCTTCGAGCTATCCTCCTTCTCCCCCCCCCCCCCCCACCCCAGCACACCTTTTTATTCTGCCATCTTCCCTCTTCCTTTTTAATCCAAAAAAAAGGTTTTGGCCCTAAACGTTGACTGTTGGATCATTTCCATGGATGTTGCCTGACCTGCTGAGTATCTCCAGCAATTTGTGTGTGGTGCTTTTCTTTCATGCATTGTAATTCCATCACTGTCTGATTTTTCTCTACTTTCCTCCATTCATGTAATATAGAAATTTGATCTCTTCTCATTCTGGTCTCTCATATTTACTTGGTGTCTGATGTTCCATTGTTTAGAGCCATGACCTCAGAGTTGATGATTTCCTTTCTAAAACTCTTCACCTCTGTCTTCTAATAATCTTCTTTAACCAAGCTTGTTTGTTTCTGGACCTTTAAATGTCTTTATGTGGCGAGATATAAAATTGCATTTGAACACGTTCTCTGCAAGTTTTAAAAGCTTTATGTTATATTTTATAACATAAATGTTTTGAGTTGTTGGGGCAGTGCTTCATCATGCATCTGTTGCAAACGACTGAGGACTAATTTTCACCTTGAATACTTCTTTTGCATTTAACCTCCTGTGTAGTTCTGTCGACACGTGGACTGTACTCTCTTCCATGGATGCTGCCTGCCCTGCTGAGTTCCTCCAGCTTTTTGTGTGCATTGCTTGGATTTCCAGCCTCTGCAGATTTTCTCTTGTTTGTGTAGCTGGACTTGCTAAGTTTGAGGTTGTGGACTGAATAATTTTATTTTCAAAGCCTGAAGTGCAAGATACTGATTGTCCATTGTAGTTAGGCATGCTCAGTTTCCCCTCCTATCAACTTTAATAAAAGGAAAAGGGCAGAATTGTTCAAGACATTTGATTTGCTATTGGCCATTATATAATAATATTCCTTTGTTGCCTCTGTTACTTGCACAGATTATTCTGTGACCCTTTTAAAATTCCATTTTGTATATTTATCATTGCTGTTTTTATTACTTTTAAATTTTGCAATTCCTTTTCTTTCTGATGGGTGAAATGGAATTGATGAGGCTTGTAAATTGTTTTTTGTAATGGTATGTTTGAGAATATGCTGCTGATGGAGCTAGTGATTGCATTTCTACTGAGTTGTACTTGATTGGTATTTGCACCTCATCCTGTCATTAAGTTGCATGCTTTGACTTTGTATGAGGACATGAATAGATTTTGACAAATGGCTTAATTGTTCAGAGTTTTTCTTTCTCTGTGAACAGGAAAGGTTAGCAAGGGAGTGGGAATTTTGGACTTAAGAAAGATTTTCAGGAATTCAATGTCCTCTGATGTAGGAGGCACTGGTGCCACTCATCCCTCTGGAGTTCTGGATGCTTAAAGCCACATGTTTGACCCTCTGCATCCAGACCAAATAAGTAAAAGCATGAGGATTCACAGGGTGTCTCTGAAGGGATAACTAAATAAATAAGATCTCATCTATTTAGTGTACCTCACTTAGTGGAAATGCATTTCCATTGGTATTGTCATTTGCATTTCTAAGTTGCTTCACAGGAGCATATTCAAATAACCTCTATACCCGGCCATCAAAAAGGTAAGAACAGGAAAGCCAGCAATATCTAGCTGCCTGCAGTAGGGGGAATAATCAGCAGGGTCTAACCCATCATTGTAATCCTGGCAGCAAACATTTACATGGGATATCTTTCTATCATATTGGTTCACTGACTTTGTCAGCACAGAATGTTGAAGTGCTAGTCAAGGCTTTACTCAAATTGTCACATCTCAATTGAGTTGCCTATCTTCTAATCAAGCACAATGCCTGATTAAAAAGAACAGAAAGATTGTAGAATGTGGTTATAGACTAACAGACTATCATTTGGTACTTATCTTGGAGTAGAGACTTTTAAATGTGGTACTTTGAGATAAATAATGAGACATAATAACGAGTATAATTGACTGAGCTGTTTGAAAAATTGAACAGGGGAAAACCTGCTCTCTGAATCAAAATCAAGATGCTTTGAGTTCTTCGGAAACCCTTACAGCTTGAAATACATATTCATATGATAGCACAATTGTATTGTTGATTGAATCCTTGTTTCATGATTTGAGGATGAGGGATCTGAGGCTCGGAGCTGCCTGTCATTTCTCACCTGCCTTTGTTTTGACGGGTTGAAGAGAGTGTTGTTTTGGAGCGTGATGCTCAACCTGTCACTTGAGTTGCATCTGTATTTAAATAGGAAGCTACAGTCTGCTTCAGTTATTATGACAATTGTTTCATTCTCATCACATCGTATTGACATGAATAGGGATGTTTATAAAATCTGAAGGAAGATTCTGTGCATGAGATGAAAAATTATCCTGAAGCTCACTCAAAGGAAAGGTCATTGTTGTGTCCATAAAGACTTGCTACAGATTGATTTTATGACTTTTAGGACAATAGGGATTTATAAGGGTGCAGAAGTATTTAAGTAATCGAGCATAAGCCATTTCTAGTTTTCCATTATCAAGATGGATTTCCTTCTGTACCTACTCAGTCTTCCTGCAATCCTCTTACTGGATCATTTCCAAACTCATTTGCATCGGCCAAAATGTTGACCAGTGTCATGGGAGCCTACAAGTTTCGTTGCTTCATGTTTCTTGGTAGGTTTCACTGAGGCTCATAGATTGCAAAAGTTCCAAAGATTAGTTGATCCACAGTAAATTGATATGCACCCCCTCCCCAGAAATGTGTAATGTTCCTAGAAAACAAGGATGAAAGAAAATAGGCACAGAAGTAAGTAGGTCACTAGGCCCATCGTTCGGTATGATCATGGCTGATCAACCCTAGCCTCTTCTCTGTCAGTTCTCCCTAATCCTTAATATATCAATCTTTCAAGAATTTATTTATCCAGCTCTATCTGATGTTCTTCCTCCATGCAGCAGAGAAATGCAGGGATTCACCACTCACTTACAAAATACATTTGTACACACCTCTAATTATCTGGCTCCTTATCTTGCAGCTGGGTTTCCTTGTTTTTGTGACTCTCCCACAAATGAAAACCTACTAAGTCCTGTGGATAAACAAGGTAAATCAAATTAGAAAATAATCCATTTTCTTTCTAGGGCCTGCATCAGATTCAGCGCTTTGTTAGGACTCCCCTGCACCAAAGAAACTTGAAGTATGTATGAAAGATAAAAATGGTAAACAGCTCAATGCAGCGTTCAGTGAAACTATCTATATCAGTCAAGTGAGCATTGCCAGTTGGATATTTACCAGGCAGCTACTTAAGTCTGCAGGCAAACTTGTGTTTCTAAATACCTACCCCAGTTTTCCCTTCACTCCAGCCGTTTATACTCCATATTTGTAGAGGATTTGTGCCAATCACCATGGCAGCGGGCCTGTTAATAAGCTGTCCCGGGAAACCCTCCTGGCTGCCCAACAATGTGAACATACTTGTTAGTGCTGCATAAGTGGTGCATCTCACTGTAAGGAAATAATTTCCCTCTTTTTTAAAAGTAATTTCCTTTTAATTCCTTTTTATTAAGCAGCTTTGGACAGCAACTTTAATGTGTGGAATCAGTTATGTGGTAATTTCTTGTTTTTCTTTAGCTGATAATTACAGTTGATTATTAAAATTTCACATTTTGGGAGTTGTGCTAATTAGACTTTGGCAGGGCGCTTGAGCTGTCGTGAAAATGACAAATTCTGGGTAATTTGGATACCAGCTCTCAAATAGTTATATCTCAAATCCCGACATAGATTGGACATTCATTGGATATGAAGGAGCTCAGCAAAAAGGATACATGCTGCTTTGGTGCTAAGATCAGCCAGCACGTTTGGCTGTCCACTGGTCTCTTCAATATCTACATGAAAGTTGAACTGATATGGGAAAAAAACATATGTATGAAGTGTGATATGTCTTTTCTTAATAGTGTTAATCAGACAGGCAAATGTTGCTTTAATTACTTTGGGTTGATGTCACAAATTTTAGTGTGCCGTAAAATTGACTTGCAGTGTATGCAACCTCCATTTTGCATAATCTGCTATTTCCAAAAATAGATTTTCATTAGTCTGCTGGACAAGGTGGACGCATTGTGCAAGATATGATCAGGGGACAAGGAGGAATCCTGTACCTACCTCTCCAGTAATCACCTGAGGCTATGGGAGTTCTTGCACAAAATCACCTTATAACATGAAGGTCTTAGGTGCCAACCGTTCAAAAACAATATAGATTCGTATAGTGTATGCTGCTGAATGCACATTCCTTTTAAAATGTCCATATTTTAATCCACATTTTAAAAATATTCTTTCTCTTCTTATATTTTGCATTTTCCATGTTCTATGTGCATAACTTCCTCTCTCTCTCTCTCTCAAAGGCAGCTTTGCCGCATCTCAAGTTCTAAAATTGGGATTGTGTTCCCCTCCAAATTAATATATATTTTTTAAAAATCTTCACAATAGATGAAGCTTGATGTCCTCTGTAAATGGTCACCCCTCTTTTACCTTTTACCCACTCAGAGGCTGGGGCAGCACGGTAACGTACTGGTTAGCACAACGCTTTACGGTACAGGAGACCTGGGTACAATTCCCGCCACTGTCAGTAAAGAGCTTGTGCAATCTCCCCTGACCCCATGGATTTCTTCCAGGTGCTCTCATTTCCTCCCACAGTAAAAAAAAGACGTTTTGCTTGGTCATTTAATTGGTTATTGTAAATTGTCTTGTGATTAAGCTAGCGTTAACTGGATGGTGTGGCTCAAAGTGCAACACACATTTTTATTTCTGTACATAAAATGCAACCCTCCAACAACTGAAAACAGCCTGCATTTTTAACATTGAACTACATTTCCAGGGCAAGAGATTTGGGTGTTTTGGGGACATTTCACAAAGAGTGAAAAATTGTTCTGATCCTTTTGGAAATACATATTCTCATTGATTACTGTGATTGGGAAACGTGTAAGCTTCTGAAAGAGATTGACAGGAAGCTTGAGAAGCTGTTTCTCTTCATGCAGAGTCTAAGAGCCACCTTTAAAGTCTCAGGGGAAGAAGGTTACATATTTGAAATTGAGACGAGGACATGCTTCTTCACATAGATGATTCTAAATCTTCAGCTTTCCCAGCCAGTCATTGTGTAGTTGCAAGGCTGATTCTTTTAGACAATCAGAGAAGCAGAGTCGTGAGGAATGGCTGATAAAATGGATGAGGCATATAATCAGCCAGGATCAGAAAAGCCATATGCCCTGTGCGTTCAGTTCGTATTCTTTATTTTGTTCTTCATCATGACTGCATGAAGAACAAAATAAAATGTATTCGTAACTGAACTCTAAAACATATACCAGCTATATATAAAAATTTGTGAGTAATTTTCTTTAATGAGCATTCAAACAGTATGAGCAACACACTGCCCTGTTTGGCTGACCTATTGAACAGGAGTTGTTTTAAATCTTCTTTAAAAGCCTGACACATGTGCCTAGTACATACTTTAGGTCATTGGGGTCCTTAACTAAAGAGCTTGACACCTTTGAGCACAATTTGACATGTTAAGACTATTTTTAATCCATTGTTAGTTACAAGAAGGGTTTATGCAATATCAAAAGACAAAGATCTGAGCAGAAGAGGCTGTGATCAAATAAGATAATGTGACATAATTGTTGGAAGAAGGGTGCATGTAATTTGCAAGTTGCATTTATTGGAAAAATTCTGTGACAGATGAGAACGATGTAAGTTAACAAGTAGTTCCATTGCCAATCTTTTGTAGTTGCTGATTAACATAATGTCTGTGCCTCTTGCCTTCCCTTCCAAACAATGCACTTGCTTTCTTCAAAGAGCCCATTGACTTCAATTTCAAAACTGTAACTTTGCCAGAAATCTTCAGATATAAACTCTGGGAAATAATTGGCTGTGAGCACGTGGTGAGGTTGTAATCTAGTCCCCTGACCATTGTCCATGCTAGCATTAGATTATAGGACCTGAACCAGCAGATATTTCTATCAAGGATTGTGTCAAGAATGCCTCATGGATAATAAACAAGATCTTTGATTTAGATTTATTCCCATGCACGCAAAATAAACTGATTTTAACCGAGGAAAAATATATTATATACACAGAGTTTATTAGTTTGCACACATTTTAAATTCAAAATGAATGATATGTTTACATTGTGAAAGGAATATTAATGATACTTCATACATCTTCAGAGAGTACAGTATGTCGCTGAGTGCTGTTTCACCCATGCTACAGACTTTATTTCAGTTGATTGCTTAAAACATGACTGCATTGTCTTAATCGTTTGGATGGAAGCAGAAAAAATTACGTAGCAGTTTCATTTTGTTAATTATTAGGATAATAACACAAAATGACAAATGAAGAAAATGTTAATCAGACCAGTCAGTAGCTGTGTGGAAACAGAATAGTTAATGTTTCAAGTCAATGATTCTTCATCAGAATGTGGAAGGAGAAGCTTAAGGTTAAGTTGCTTAGAGAAAGAGAGGCACAGCCTTGATCATTTGGGCATTTGCTGGATCTCTGGGCTAGATTGCAGTTTTGCACATGTTTGTTTGGTGTCTTCTTTCTCTGTAATGTGTCTCATTAATCTGTTAACCAGACAGCTCTATCAACAGTGTTCCCACCTTTTATGAGATATTTCTTTTGTCCAGCGTGCCCCGTCCCCTGCCCTCTCTGCAGTGCACTTTTCTCTTTGTGCCAGTTCTGATGACCAGAAACACGAACTCTATTTCTCTTTCCACATCAGTGCCTGAACTGCTGAGCGCTTCAGGCAATTTCTGCTTGAAGATTTCTAGCATCTGCTGTTTGTTTAGATTTTCAGTCGATAAAATTACCACTTTTGCCCCTCTAGCCAATTCAGTCACATGTTTTAGAAACCAGAGGGTTTCCAATAATTTGCAGCAGGCTTTGCCCAACTTCAAGTTTCAAATATCTTCTATATACTGACTTTGGGGGGAGAAAGGACCAAGGGTGTGGCCTGGTTGAACCAAGATTCAGTTCTTTGAGTCATAGAGGGCTACAGCACAGAAGTGCCCTTTGGCCCATCTAGTCCATGCCAACGTATTAATTTGCCTAGTTCCATGGACCTGCACCTGGAACATTGCTGTCCAACCATATACTTATGCAAATTTTGCTTAAATGTTGAAATTGACCCCACATCCACCATTTCTACTGGCAAATTGTTCCACACTCTCACCACCCTATGAGTGAAGAAGTTCTCCCGTATGTTCCCATTAAGCATTTTACCTTTCACCCTTAACCCATGACCTCTAACTGTAGTCTCACACAACCTCAATTGAAAAAGCCTGCTATCATTTACCCAATTTATACCCTTCATAATTTTGTATACCTCTGTCAAATCTCCCCTCAATTTTCTATATTCTAGTGAATAAAGTCCTAACTTATTCAGCCTTTCCCCTTCACTCAGGTCCTCAAGTTCCAGCAACATCCTTGTCAATTTTCTATGCACTCTTTCAATTTTACTTACATTGTTCCTGTAGCTAGGTGACCAAAACTATGCACAATACTCCAACTTCTGATATGAATTCAACATAGCATCCCAACTCCTGTACTCAATACATTGATTTATGAAGGCCAATGTGCCAAAAGCTTTCTTTACGACCCTATCTGCCTGTGATGCCACTTTCAAGGATTTGTGGATCTATATTCTCAGATCCATCTGTTCTACCACACTCCTCAGTGCCCTACCGCTCACTGCGTAATACCTATCTTGTATTATCTGTCTGTTTTGGTTCTACATCCCATGTTACACTTTCCTAACAAAACCCCTCAATCTATTGACCAATCCTCACCAAAGGAGAGAGACTCAGAGGTCCACTAACCTTGGTGTGAGTCAGAAAGGCAAAATAAAGTTTGTTGCCTTAGTACATGTATGCACAGATGCAATGAAAAATTTACTTGCAGCAACATCACAGATATGCAGTATCAGATAAGCAGCATTCAAAAGAAAAACATACATTTAATACAATTTTGACAAAAAGTAACACAGTTAGAACATAATATGTTTATCCATTTTATTTCAAAGTGATTAAAGTAGTCATGGTGTTGCTGAAAGCACATGACTCAAACTACCTAGGCGGGCAGTGGAGGCAACTTTACCAACTGAAAATTGAAACTAACAGAAGTACTACTTGCTATCAACTCGTGAAGAACATGGCTTCAATTTTTATGCTTCCATATTTCAGACTTGCCCTTTGAAGGATCATTTCCCTCTCTTCCCCCATTGGGACAGATCATTGATATGTTCTTCTCAGGAATCATCAGGGTCTCTCTTCCGCCATCACGGACATTAACACGACATGCTGCATCCGCAAAGGAAACAGCATTATGAAGGACCCCACGCACCCCTCATACAATCTCTTCTCCCTCCTGCCGTCTGGGAAAAGGCTCCGAAGCATTCGGGCTCTCACGACCAGACTATGTAACAGTTTCTTCCCCCAAGCTCTCAGACTCCTCAATACCCAGAGCCTGGACTGACACCTTGTCCTATTGTCCTGTTTATTATTTATTGTAATTCCTGCACTGTTTTGTGCACTTTACGCAGTCCTGTGTAGGTCTGTAGTCTAGTGTAGTGTTACGTATGTTGTTTTTTACATAGTTCAGTCTAGTTTTTGTACTGTGTCATGTAATACCATGGTCCTGACAAAGTTGTCTCATTTTTACTATGTACTGTACCAGCAGTTATGGTCAAAATGACAATAAAAGTGACAACTTGAATACAAGGCAAGGTATTGGTATCTGTAGAGAAGTGGTTGACTTCTCCTTGGTTTCCATCATTGTTTGTAGAAACTTCTGAAGGTGCCAAATGCACTTTTATTCCTGATTCAGCATCTCGATCTGAAATGTTGACCATCCCTTTGCTCTGACAGTTGCTACTTACCTGCTGAGCTCCACCAGCAGCTTGTTTTTAGCTCCAGATCCCAGCATCTGCAGTCTCTTGTGCCTGTACTTCCTTTGTTGCTGGAGCCAGTGGCCCTGAGTTTGCTCAAGACTTAATAAGAGCAGAATTAGGCTGCATAGCCCATTGAGTCTGTTCCACCATTTGACCATGGCTGATTCAGTATCCCTCTCAACCCCATTCTCCCCATAACCTTTGACACCCTGACCTATCAAGAACCCTTGTTTTAAATATACCCAATGACTTGGTCTCCACAGCCATCGATGGCAATGAATCCACAGGTTCCCCACTTTCTGGCTAAAGAAATAATTACTTTTCTTTTCTAAAGGGATGTTATTCTATTTTGAGGCTCTACCCTCTGGTCCCAGACTCTTCCACTGCAGTGTTTCTGTAATCTTTGCTCATAACCTAACCCTTTTTAGCCCAAAATTCACTTTGATAAATGTGAGGTGCATATTTTCTGAAGGTCTTCAATCCTTTCTTGAAGTGCAATTCCAAGAACCAAACAAATACTTAAGTAGAATCTTCTGTAACTATAATGTTTTTAATTATATGATTATAACTTTATTGTATATTTGTTGTGACCATGGCTGAACCAAATGGAGACTGGAGTTGAAGTGTAAAAGATTTTTGTTACATGCCACAAGCAGTCATTCTCTTGGAGAAACTCTCTCTTTGGAAAAACTCAGTAGAATTTCTTTGAACTCAAAAGTATATCGATATTTTATATTCTTTAAGTGCAAAGTATCAACAAATGAGTAATTACAGTTTCATTGGACTTAATTTATTTACTTTAATATTCAGAATTTAGATATATTGTTCTGTGGAATTACATATTGGGAGCATTCACAGTTACCAAGAACACCTTTGCATATTCAAACATTTTTGGGAATCTGATACCCAAAACTTCCTCCTTTTATGATTACATTGAAGGAACATTTCTGTTGACTATGGAGTGTTTTTTACATAGTTATCCTTGCCTGAGATTGAAGATTGGTTTTCATTTATATTAATTCATTGTGCTCCCTGTTGTACTAACTTCTGAAAGATGCCCCATGCCTACCAATCCCTGTCTATTATAATGGTCATAGTTTGAATGATCACGTTGACCTCAGGCTGATAGTTCTGTGGAGAACCACCTACAATGCCTCCCTTGTTGGCTCTGGCTCCCTATGTGGATGACAAAGACCATCTTGTGGTCAGTTGCCAGCAGCATAACCTCATTAATCTTACTGGGGTGCCTGCTCAGGACTAAAGTGCATTTTGTCTGTTTTTCTTCATTTTATTTCATCACAATGTCTTTAATAATAGGTATGTGTGCAGTTTTATAATTGAAGTGTATCTGAATGGTTTGCAACTATATCAGAGTTCAGAAACATTCATAAACAACTCAGAAAGCAAGCCATCAGGTCATTTGAAGAGGGGTGCTGAGGTTTTGTATCTGCTTGTGGCCTTCTCACCTTGATGGGTTGGGGGCAATGTGGATTCTTGGTTGTGGAGGTCAGCTCAGTCAGTCTTCTGTACTCGGTTGCAATTGTTATAAGTATGAGGGTACTGAAGAAGCTGAGTTGAGGCACTATGTTGAATTATGTATGATCCAGCCAATAGCAATTGTTGCACACGTTGCTGAATGGAATAGGGGACTGCAAGCATTGTGTGAAATCTCAGTCCTTTAATCCAGCACAGAGCAACAAATCCAAGTCGTGCAACCATATGAATGTTTCTGTTGTTTTACTACTGCTGTTTACCTTGGCTTCAATGCCAGCACCTTTTAAACATCCTAAAACAAAGCTCAACGGCAGCAATGAGCATGTATGCTCCACCATATGTTCCGCTCTGTGTCAGACACTATCTGTATTGGGAAACATACTGTCATTCCTTTATCCTTCATCAATCTAAATCCTGGTTAACATGGGGAATGTCCTTCTTGACAACAGCAGGTCAAGAAGGAACCTCATCACCTTTCTTAAAGATAACTGGGAATGGACAATTGTTGCTGGTCTTGCTAAGGCAGTGAAAAATGTACTTCTATATTGCCAGGCTTGGAGCAACTAGACACAGTATGGCTATTTAATTTTTAATACCTGAAGTTAGCTGATAC
The DNA here is from genome assembly GCF_030144855.1 of Hypanus sabinus. NCBI lineage: Eukaryota > Metazoa > Chordata > Chondrichthyes > Myliobatiformes > Dasyatidae > Hypanus > Hypanus sabinus. The sequence goes on from NC_082739.1 coordinate 43,006,900, forward strand.
ATTTTTAACCAACCATTCTATTCTTTGTCACAGGATAATTATAATTTACATTTTCATTGCTTTGATGTAGGAATGGCAACTGTGGTGTGTAGATTTTAGCTTTCTCATAAATAGAAGAGAAAATGTCTATACTAACTGACATCTCTAATAGAGACACAAGGACTGTCAGATGATCCTGCCCCAAGATTTCCATGTCATTTGCATCTAGTAAGGCTAAGATACAGTGAATATAATTTTAATGAGACTGATAAGTGAGAGGTTTATTTGAATTAGACAAAATGTTTAAACTTTCTGATATCATAAGTCTGTTAGCTAAGAGAATAGTACAATATCTGAAAATGAAACATGAAATATTAAAAAGAATAAAATACTTTAAAGTCAGAAACAATTGTAAAAAGAATGGATAATGTATGCAAAACACTCAAGGCTATTAAAGTTACATGTTGATTGAGAGATTTTTAAGTCAGGATAATCTTCTTCAAGCTTCTAGCATTTCAGAATCAGGTTTATTATCACCGGCATGTGTCAAGAAATTTGCAAGTGGAGTTAAATTTACAGTGCAGTAATAGAAGGGTGAGGGGGCAGGGACGCACGGGTGTGAGTGCGAACTGCCAGTTTAAAAGGAATTGTGTCCAGCCGCAAACTCGTGACTTGAGGAGGTGACTGATATATTCGTGATGTGGCAACACACTTTCTTGCCAGGCGAATGGGCTCACAAATAGCCAACGAGCGGGGGGAGACTTTGGTAATGCACCTCTGACGTCATTTCCGCCCAGAGAGGGTGGGCGCTAGGGAATTAAATGCCAGTGCCGCAAAGTTTGAATAAACTAGACTCAAAACGACTTACTGACTGTGTGTCGTTAATTCAGCACTGTGTGTAGCACACCGCTACATTGGTGACCCCGACGGTCAAAACAGGATTTGGACCAAAGATGACCGACTCTTCATCTGTTCACGCAGTTTCACTAAAACTGCCGACTTTCTGGACGCAGCGACCACGCGTGTGGTTTAGCCAAGAAGAAGCCCAGTTCCAGATTCGGCAGATATCCTCTGATTCCACGTGTTACTACCACGTGGTGAGCGCCCTTGACCAGGAGACGGCTGCCCAGGTTGCGGATTTCATGCAGTCACCCCCGGAAGAAGGCAAATATGAAGCATTCAAAGCGCTGCTCAATGGGACCTTTGGCCTCTCACGGCGTGAGCGGGGTGCCCACCTGCTTCACCTGGACAGTTTGGGACACAGACTGCCGTCAGCATTGATGAACGAGATGTTGGCCCTGGCTGACGGACACAAGCCCTGCCTCATGTTCGAGCAAGTGTTCCTAGAGCAACTGCCCGAGGACATACATCTGCTGCTGGCTGACGTAGATTTCAGCGACCCCTGAAAGGTGGCGGCCCAGGCAGACATGCTGTGGAAAGCCAAAAGGGAGAGCGTGGCCTCCGGCGGTCAGATTACCAGGCCACGCACCCAACAGCAGACCAGACCAGACCCGGCAGGAGGGCACACACAACACAGAGGCAGGAGTGAGGATGCCAGTGAACAGTGGTGTTTCTACCACCAACGGTGGGGCACAAAAGCCTGCCGTTGTTGTCCACCCTGCAAGGGCCAGGGCCAGCTGCCACTAATGACTATGGCGGCTGGCCACCAGGACAGCCTCTTGTACGTTCAGGACACACAGTTGGGACACCGCTTCTTGGTCGACACTGGAGTGGAGATCAGCATCTTGCCCCCGACGGGGTACGACACCCGCAACAGGAAGCCAGGACCCACCCTGAGGGCCGCAAACGGCAGCACGATACGGACCTACGGCATCCACACAGTGCAGTTGCAGTTCGGTGCCAGCCAGTTCACCCTGAAGACATCCCCAAAACGGCACTCATCACCCCGTTCGGCCTGTTTGAGTTCCTCCAAATGCCGTTCGGCCTGAAGAATGCCGCACAGATGTTCCAGCGACTAATGGACGCGGTGGGACGCGACCTGGACTTTGCGTTCATCTATTTGGACGACATCCTTATAGCCAGCAGTAGTCGTCAGGAGCACCTGTCCCACCTCCGCCAGCTCTACTCCCGCCTGAGTGATTTCGGCCTCACGATCAACCTGGCCAAATGTCAGTTCGGTCTCGATACCATCGGCTTCCTGGGCCACAGGATTACCAAAGACGGGGCAACACCTCTGCCCGCCAAGGTAGACGCAATCCGCCACTTTGCCCGGCCCAACACGGTCAAAGGCCTGCAGGAGTTCGTTGGTATGGTGAACTTCTACCACCATTTCCTCCCCTCAGTAGCCCGTATCATGTGCCCTTTGTACACCCTGATGTCGGGCAAAGGCAAGGACATTACTTGTGACGAGGAGGCCACGGCCACTTTCGTTAAAGCCAAGGAAGCCTTGGCAGATGCCGCGATACTGGTGCACCCCAGAATGGACGTTCCAACCACCCTCACAGTGGACGCATCTGACACAGCAGTCGGTGGGGTGCTGGAGCAACTCATCGAGGGGCGCTGGCAACCTCTGGCATTCTTCAGCAAGCACCTACGACCACATGAACTCAAGTACAGTGCTTTCGACCAGGAGCTGTTGGCACTGTATCTGGCAATCTGGCATTTCAGGTACTTCTTAGAAGGCAGGCCATTCACCGCATTCATGGACCACAAACCATTGATCTTCGTATTCACGAAGGTGTCCTATCCCTGGTCGGCTCGCCAGCAGCGACATCTGTCCTACATCTCCGAGTACACGACGGACATCCAGCATGTCTCGGGAAAGGACAACGTCATGGCGGACGCACTCTCCAGACCAGCTGTTCAGGCCCTGTCCCTGGGGGTGGACAGTGCAGCACTGGCGGAGGCGCAGCAGGCAGACGATGAGATGCCCAGCTACAGGACCGCAGTCTCGGGTTTGCAGCTGCAGGACTTTCTCACAGGCCCAGGTGAGAGGACCCTCCTGTGCGATGTGGCTACCGGCCAACCTCGCCCCATCGTCCCGGCAGCCTGGAGACGGTGAGTTTTCGACTCCATACACGGTTTGGCGGACCCATCTATCAGGACAACTGTCCGGCTGGTCTCCAGCAAGTTCACATGGCACGGACTTCACAAGCAGGTCAGTGAATGGGCCAGAATGTGCACACACTGCCAAACAGCCAAGGTGCAGCGGCACACTAAAGCCCCGCCGCAGCAGTTCGAACCCACCCCGCCGGAGGTTCGACCACATTCATGTGGATATCGAGGGCCCCCTACCAGTGTCCCAAAGAGAGCGGTACCTCCTAACTATGGTAGACCGGTTCACGAGGTGGCCAGAGGCGGTCCCGCTCACCAACACATCTGCCGATTCCTGCGCCCGAACACTGATTGCAACCTGGGTAGCACGCTTCGGGGTACCAGCCCACATTACCTCCGACAGAGGCGCCCAGTTCACCTCCAGTCTGTAGTCGGCTGTGGCCAGCCTGTTGGGAACGCAGCTACACCACACTACTGCCTACCACCCACAGTCAAACGGACTAGTGGAACGCTTCCACTGTCACTTGAAGTCGGCTCTCATGGCCCACCTGAGGGGACCTAACTGGGTGGATGAGCTTCCCTGGGTCCTGCTTGGAAATTGTACAGCGCCCAAAGAGGATCTGCACGCCTCGTCGGCCGAGTTGGTGTACGGTACACCCCTGGCCATCCCAGGAGAGTTCATACCAGCCAAGGGGGCAAGAGGAAGAACCCGCAGCAGTCCTGGACTGGCTACGCGAAAGGCTCGGCAACCTGGCCCCCGTACCAACTTCACAGCACGGACTGACCCCGACCCATGTACCCAAAGACCTGCAGAACTGTAAGTTTGTGTTTGTATGAAGGGGCGGACACCAGGCACCGCTACAGCGGCCGTACGAGGGGGCATTCAAGGTGATCAACAACAACGGGTCCATGTACGTGCTGGACATTGGGGGGAAAGAGGAGGTTTTCACGGTGGACCGACTCAAACCAGCCCATGTGGACTTGGCGCAGCCGGTTGAGGTTCAGGCACCGCGGCACAGAGGCAGACCTCCCAAACAGAGGCTGATCCAGACTGTGGACATTGGGGGGTGTATCGCCGGTTCTAGGCGGGGGTGGGTTATGTGGTGACCCACTTTCTGCGCAGGCGAACTGCTCACAAATAGCCAGCGCGCAGGGGGAGACTTTGGTAATGCAGCTCTGACATCATTTCCGCCTGGAGGTGGCGGGCGCTAGGGATTAAATGCCAGCGCCACGAAGTTTGAATAAACTAGTCTCGAAACGACTTACCGACTGCGTGTCATTATTTCAGCGCTGTGTGTAGCACATCGCTACAGTGAATTGCAAATTGGACAGATAGCTTTGAAAAACATCTATGGCTCATTGTAGCAAAATCATTCTTTTAAACAATTGCACACAGTATTATAGCATTTCTCATCAACATAGTAAATAATTTTTAATTAATTGATCTGAAAGGGCAATTTTCCATGATACAATATGAAGAAATTGCAACTTGGGCTTGACGTGCATCTCCACAGTGTAGTGGACCTGGGATTTCTGAAAGCAAATATGAGAACATATGGTTCAATAAAACAATCTTGTAGGTACAATCCACTTAAAAAAGCATTAAAATACTTCAGATACCTGAGAAGATCAATCGAAAAGTACTTAATAATTGATGGTGGTTAACCTTAGAATAACTTCACCCTTTATTAAAAATAGATATAACCTTTAGCGTACTCCAGTTTTCGTGATGGATTAATAAATTGTTAAGCCATTGTTGTACGGAGTGCAGAACAGCTAGATTAATGATATGTCATTGTTATTTTCTTTTCCCTTCTGAATATAAAACCTTGGAGTGAATTTTAAGCTGATGCCTGCTTGCCCATACTTACCTAGCTGTGGACTGCTGGAGAATTTGCCCCTCTACGCCCATTGGCTCTGAGAAGTGATATGGCTTCTTGCAACATACTCTGGGACCCCAGCTCCAAATATCCTGATGACCTTTGACACCTCCCTGCTGTGCTTTTGAATGACTTTGATAATTATTGACTTTCAAAAGCACCAAAATTTGATCAATATAATTGACAACTTGCAAAACTTGAATGAAAATAAAAATAAAATGACATAAATATAATCAAATTATAAACAGCATAAGAATTAAGTAAAATTCAAACATTGACCTGAATTTTGTCCATAGAGCTGTTAGCCCATTGGGCCTCCCTGGTGTAAAGCTGAGGTGTCAGACATCAGGTACCTAGCCCCTTCTTAGATATTTCAGAGATGAGTAGTGAGTTTAGCACCAGGGCGACCAATTGTATACCGACATGTGCCCTTTAGCTTGCCTTAGCATTCTGCGTTAGGCTGAGGTCTTTTGGAAGTCAAAGGTAAACAAAGCTGGGCAATCAGTTGATTCTTATGGTTCTTACCTAACAATATGGCCAGAATAATTCCCCACCTGTTCATGTTATGATGCGATCTTTACCCACCTAATGGGATGAACCGGTTTTGATTTCACATTCATTGGAAAGAGCACACTTCCAATATTGTGAAAACTGTGCCATAGCTGCACTGGAGGTGTTGGGTAAATTCTTGTGTTCATATCTTCGTGGCAAGACTTTGTGTCAGAAGGATCTGCATTAGAGGGCAAAGTCAATGAGTTGGTAACTACACCTAGAGTGCCTTTAACACCTTCCACCCCAGTCTCAAATCAATCTATAGAGTTCAAGTTTTCCCCATAATGTTTTTGAGTTCTGACCAATTAATGTACTGTTTTAATTTGTTTCACCTTTATTATCCTTTTTGCAAAGTAGTAACAATAAATTGAGTGCATTTGTGTTTGGTTCCATCTCTGACATAAACTATGTGCAATGTATATACATTGCCTCATATAATTTCCAACTTCAGTATGAACTGCAGTTTATTTGGTAAAATTGTGTTCAAATAATTGACTTGGACCTACATAAAAACACTTGATTTGATCTTATAACCATATAACAATTACAGCACAGAAACAGGCCATCTCGGCCCTTCTAGTCCGTGCTGAATGCTTACTCTCACCTAGTCCCACCTACCTGCACTCAGACAATAACCCTCCATTCCTTTCCTGTCCATATACCTATCCAATTTTTTTTTTAATGACAAAATCTACCACTTCTACCACTTGCCTCTAAATGCCTCTACCACTTCTACTGGAAGCTCATTCCACACAGCTGCCACTTCTTTACTCTCTGAGTAAAGAAGTTCCCCCTCATGTTACCCCTAAACTTTTGCCCCTTAACTCTCAACTCATGTCCTCTTGTTTGAATCTCCCCTACTCTCAATGGAAAAAGCTTATCTTCGTCAACTCTATCTATCCCCCTTATAATTTTAAATACCTCTATCAAGTCCCCCTCAACCTTCTACGCTCCAAAGAATAAAGACCTAACTTGTTCAACCTTTCTCTGTAATTTAGGTGCTGAAACTCAGGTAACATTCTAGTAAATCTCCCCTGTACTCTCGCTATTTTGTTGACATCTTTCCTATAATTCGGTGACCAGAACTCCAAATTTGGCCTCATCAATGCCTTGTACAATTTTAACATTACATCCCAACTCCTGAACTCAATACTGTGATTTATAAAGGCCAGCATACGAAAAGCTTTCTTCACCACCCTATCCACATGAGATTCCACCTTCAGGGAACTATGCACCATTATTCCTAGATCACTCTGTTCTACTGCATTCCTCAATGCCCTACCATTTACCATGTATATCCTATTTTGATTATTCCTACCAAAATGTAGCACCTCACACTTATCAGCATTAAACTCCATCTGCCATCGTTCAGCCCACTCTTCTAACTGGCCTAAATCTCTCTGCAAGCTTTGAAAACCTACTTCATTTTCCACAACGCCACCTATCTTAGTATCATCTGCATACTTACTAATCCAATTTAGCACCCCATCATGTTAAGAATCAGTGTTTATGCAAAGTCTAGCCAAACAATGGGAGCAAGATAAACTTCTCTCTGGAATCTTTTTAGAATTGGTGGGTAATGTAATTGGGAGAAATGTCATAGTTCACAACCACCAACATTGAATTGGGGTTTCACTTTTAAGAGGCTCGTCTGACGTGATGACGTTTTTACAGAAAGAGCTTTACTGCGCTATTGTGTGTAGGTTTTGGAGTTCAATAAAATGGGTTTCACTAAACATAAAATGCCTTATTTTTGTGAAAACCTGCATTTGTGACCCTGGTGCTCTAAGACAATTCTAGAATTATTGAACATGTCGGCCAATGCAGTCGCTTTGCAACTGCCAGCGTTCTGGGAGCAAAATGCCGTCACTTGGCTGGTACAAGTTGAGGCCCAGTTTACTCTGCGAGAAGCTTCTGCGGATGATACCAAATTCTACTACGTTGTAGCATAACTCAGCATGGCTTTGAGAGTGGTGAGTCTGCTTGAATACCCACCTGAGCACAATAAATACCGATCGCTGAAAACTCATTTTTTTTTACAGACTTTTGGACTATCAGAGTCTGAGCACGCCAAACAGTTGTTCTCCTTACCAGGTCTCAGCAATGCTAGGTCTTCAGAGCTAACTGACCACGTGCTGTCTCTCCTGGGATATCATCATCCTTGTTTTATTTTTAAAGAGCTCTTTATGCAGCAAATTCCTGATCAAGTTTGCATAGCCCTTGCTAATGCATCCATGAAGGACTATAGGGAGCTTGCTAAAATGGCTGATAGTCTACATTCAGCCAAGCAGCTGTGCACCATTCCTCTTCCTTTCTCTGCCTCAATAAGCCAGATCAGCAAGGTCTCCAACGTTAGGATGCCTGCGGCTGAGAAACAGACAACGCCAGGTCTGTGTTTTTACCACGCTTTGTTTGGTAGGAATGCTAGGGAGTGCAGACCGCCTTGCACCTTCGACAGCGCTAGCGCATCAGGATGTCAAACGTCTGTGAACACCATGAGTTTCAGCTGCCGGGGTCATCTACTGTTCATTATGGGCATCCTTTCAGGGTGATGCTTCCTGTGTGACGTGGGTGCTCAAATGAGTGTGCTGGTTGCCAGCATCGCCTATTAATGAGGAAGCAAAGAGGAACAAAACCTCACTGGAGACCACCAACAGAAGCAGGATCCGGACCTTCGGGACACAATGGGTGACGCTTCACTTCAGTGGGATACATTACACAGCAGACTTCCTCCTGGCTAAATTATCTAGGCCTCTGCTCGGGGCAGATTTCCTGCCCGAGGACTGTTAGTCGATCTTAAGAACTGCCAGCTTGTAGATGTCAAGGATTTTGGGTCGTTACTTTGCTCCCCCAGCAAGTTCACCACAACAAATCTATCAGCATGTGCACCGTTGCATGTGAGTATACTCAACTGCTGGGCGAATTCCCAGATCTCACCTTGCCCATATTCACAAAACATGGGTTTAAGCACCACATTCCTACAACTGCTTCGCCAGTCCATGCCTGCATGCATAGACTGGACCCAGAGAAGCTGGCAACCGCAATGGCTGAGTTTGCCAACATGGAAAGACTCGGAATTGTACGCTAGTCGAATAGCCCCTGGGCTTCAACCCTCCATATGGTCCCAAAGTCCAATGGTGGTTACTGCTTATGTGGGAATGGTGACTACCAACACCTTAATGAGGCCACCGCCCCAGATCATTACCCAGTCACACACATTCAAGACCTCTCAGCACATTTAGCTGGAAAGTTAATTTTGTCTAAAGTCGATCTAGTTACGGGCTACAATCAGGTGCCCGAGTGCTCGGAGGACATCCCAAGAATGGCTGTGCTAACTCTGTTTGGCGTTTCTGAGTACCTGAATTCACAGCTGATATACAACATACTAAATCAAGGGGAAAAATAATGCCGTGGCTGATTGCCTCTCACAGCCAGCCGTTGAGGCCGTACATGTAGGAGTTGACTATGCCAGCATGGCAGCCGACCAAGTTTCTGACACAGAGGTCCGGGCTTACCGAACAGCAGTCACGGGCCTGCGGTTGGCTGACTTTAGGTTTGGGGAAGTTGTGGTTCCTCTCCTGTGTGACGTCTCAACTGGTTGCCTTTGCCCCCATCGTGCCTACAAACTGGAGACTGGCTGTTTTCGACTCCATACCTCGTCCTTTGCACCCGGGCCAGGAGGCCTTACGAAAACTGGCTGCACTAAAGTTTGTTTGGCATGGCCTCGGAAAGGACGTGCGTGATTGGACTGCAGCCCGTGTGGAGTGCCAGTAGGCAAAAGTTAACTGTCATGTTCAGGCACCATTGGCACCTCCCAAGGTCTCTGAGCAAAGGTTTGACCATGTCAATGTAGACCTTATTGGTCCTCTTCCCCTCTCCCATGGTTTCACACACCTTTTTGCTATGGTGGACCGTACCACCAGGAGCCAGAGGTCATCCTTCCATCATTGACGGTGGCTGCAGACGTGGCTTATAAATTCATCAGCACCTAGGTTGCTCAATTTGGCACCCCATCTGATATTTCCTCCGACCATGGTCCCCAATTCATTTCAGACCTCTGGGCTGTGACGGCCCAGAACTCTGGCGCTAGGTTCCATTCCAGCATGACGTATCATCTGCAGTCCAATGGCTGATGTGAGTGATTTCACTACTACTCTGGACGAGTGCTGTCATGATCATCTCCCGTGGGTCCTGCTGGGGCTCAAAATTGCTCCAAAAGAGGACGTGCAGTTGTCTGTGGCAGAGTTGGTATATGGGCAACCATTATGAGTGACAGGGGATTTCATTGCTGACGCCACGACTACATAGTCAGCCTCTCAACAGTGTTCCACCATCCTCAGTAAATTCGATTCCTTTTCACCTATCATGGCATACAGCATCCACTTTTTTTTTGGAGGGTGCTGTAATGTAATTGGGAGAAATATACATAATTTGCAACCACTGACATTGAGTTGGGGTTTCACTTTAAGAGGCATGTCTGACATGATGACGTTGAACCGTAAAGTGTTTCAGCGCCTTTTTGTATTTAGGTTTTGGAGTTCAATAAGATGTGTTACAGGTTTCATTAAACATAAAGTGCCTCACTTGGTTTTATTTGTGAAAGCCTACAAAATGATCTTCATAACTACAATATTTATGGCAATAACAAGAAATATGCCAACTCATGGGGGTAACTTTATTGCATTTATGTTCCAAAGTCAAAAAGAAAGTTGCGTAAATAAAGCACTAGCAGGAAGAGGAAGAAATAATAATGTACATAATTAGCTCAAGAACACACTTGACAGCTATTGGAGAACAAATGGTCAATGTTAAAAATATTTGGACCATAGCAACAGGAAAAGCAAGAGCTGTTTTGAACACAAACAAGAGAAAATCTGCAGAAGCTGGATATCCAAGCAACACACGCAAAATACCGAAGGAACTTAGCAGGCCGGGCAGCATCTTGGGATAAGAGTACAGTCGACGTTTCAGGCCGAGACCCTTCAGCAGGACTGGAGAAAAAAAAGTTGAGGAGTTGATTTCCTAATGTTTCTAACATTCTGCAATAAAATGACAAAAGATTTGCAAGGAACGGTGGTGATTCAAAAGAAAAAAAAATCTCCTTAACAAAAAGATTTCCAACAAAGAAATAGTGCAGCCATGCAACGATTACAAACAAGTTGTGATGTTCAAAACAAAAACACACAAAATTATTATTACATAGTAACAATATAATTCCATCATAACTATATTTATTAATTTTTCAAGATGTGCACATAGCTGCCAAGCCACACCAATTCTTAGTCAACCTCGAAAAGATGTTGGTACACCACTTCCTAAATCACTGAAAATAGACACAACTATAATGTTGATAGGTGGCTAATTCAGGGATTTAAACTCAGTGACAGTAAAGGAAAATGATGCATTTCCAATTCCGGATCATATGTGACTTTGAGACCTGCAGGTGGCAGTGCTGTTTCAGTCACCATGTGCCCTTGTCCTTGATACTCAAAGTTGCAGGATTGGGAGGTACCTTTGGAGTAGCCACAATGAATAATTCTACTGCCAGGAGTGTTGATGGTAGTGGAGGGAGTGACTCGGGTGAAGGATGACATGCCAATCTCAGAGGCTGCTTTTACCTGGATGGTATTGAGCTTCTTCAGAGCAAGAGGAAAGAATGTCATCATGGCATGTGGAAGGCTTTGATCTCCTTTTGTAGCTTCTCTATAATTTAATTTCTTGTGCTCTTGATCAATGATAACCCCAGAATGTTCATGGGCGAAGGCTTGGCAATGATATTGACAAAGATAAATGGTTAAACTTGCTCTTGTGAGAGATAGTCATTTTCTGGATTGTGCAGTGTGAATGTTACTTGTGACTTGAAGTTGCCTCTGCCTTCTGCATGTAAGAAAAAAAGGTGCAGTTCTGACTTTATTTTATATTTCTACTTTTTGTGTAGTGATTTGTGAATTATGTTGTGGTGAATTTCAATTACCTGAATGTGAAGCCACCTTGAGACAAAGATATAAAACTGCTGTTGCATCTATCAATTTCCTGACAGCAGTTATGTGAAAACATGTGGATGTGTGTTATTGTGGTTCCAGACTCCATCTGATTACAGAAAACTTACCAGTGCTAGGGTTGGGGGTCTGGCTGCTCTTTGGAATGAGAAAGTGTTAAAACTGATTTTACTCAGTGTCGGACTGTTTCTCATTTTCTTCCTGATGGGACAACCCTCCTATTTCAGGCACCGACCGGTCCTTTGATGTTCAAGGGACTTGACTGGTCTGGGAGAACTTTGCCATGTCTGATTCTGGTACCCAGATTGATGGCAGGTGGCTGTTGGGTACTATGCTGTGTGAATAAAACTGTTTGAAATAATTAAGTGGCTTGCTCAGCCACTTCCGTTAAGAGTCAACCTCATTGTTGTGATTTACCTGTCACAGACTGGCTAAGGATAACAATTATCTTTCTCTCACTGACATGAATGACATCATAGATTGCTGCTTTTGCCTTACATTCAAAGGATTGCTTTCCAGCAATACAGGGTGCATGCACACATTGAAGACTTTGACAGTTGTGATATCACTCCAAATGGTCAAAGAATCTCCCACCAAACAATGAAAATAAGGAAATTATTGTATGCAGTACAAGACATTTCTTTTCCCTCCATAAAATGAATTCCCCACAAAGCTCTACAAAGGTGGATACTTGAACCATGAATGGTTGTTTTTGTAGTTATCAGCCCTCACTTACTTAAACCAACAGCACCATCACATTGAAATTGCATTCCAAGAAAAATAAATGATGTAGCTGCTCCACAACTTGATCTAATTGGAAATTGACAAAACTCAATGTAGCTTTGCTTCTGGCAAATCATCTCATGGCGGGCTTATCAGCAGGTGAAGCAATTTCCCTGATTATTTCTTTCATTATGCTAAATTGTATCTAACACCACATTGAGTCCCAGATTCTGCATATTAAGTCCCAACAAACAATGTTCAGATTATGTCCCTGAAGATCTGACAATGTATGTTCTTTTAGAAGTCTTTGAATCAGCACTTATTTGAGTTCTGTATGATATGATGATTTTATGTCTACAGAGGCTTAAACTGTAGTTCAATTGTTTCCCTTGTTGCAATGTTCTCCATTCAGTTTATTTACAGCATTGTGATAATATTTTATGGTTTTCAAATTTCCCTGGCTGTTTTCTTCATGTTTTTTTTGTTTTAAGAATACAGTGAATAAATTAATGGTTCTTTTTCACAATGGTGGGATATGAGCTGAGTTGCTGCTGGGAATTGATACTGTTTAGAAGGAGCAAGTACTTAGATGAAAGTCAAATCAAAATTGCTGATGCTGAAAGCCTAAAATAGAAATTCAAAGTGCTGGAAAAACTCACAGGTCAGGATCTGCAGCCCTTCAAAATGTTGCGTGTTTCTCTTTCCACAGATGCAACCAGATTTAAGTGTTTTCTTTTACAGTGTTTCTTGTTTTTTCTCTATATCTGGTGTCTGGGACAACAATAGCATCCGCCAATATAGTTTTTTTACATGTTGTCGGTAAGATAATAGATGTAAAAAGCAATTTTCTATCTTCTTTTATCAGTGGCCCCTGTGTTTGGGTAATGGAAATTTGCCCTTAATGAACACACCAAAAAAAAAACACCACCCAAAAATTTGAGATATGCAAAATTTGTTCTCACTGAAGTTTAGTGAAAAAAAGTAAATGACTATTTTATTTTCGTGCATTTCTTGATGTGTGCATGGTTTTTTGTGGCTTTGTGACATGGGACTACCCTGCTGCTCCTTATTCCAAGATCACTCTGGACAGTGACAATGAAAAAATGATACTTTGGTTGTATTTCTCCTCTTTTCATAGGCATCTTCACGTTGATATGCTCTTCACATTTAAGTACAGCTAGCTGGATAACGCTGGTTGGTAGTTGTTTGGGAAGCAGAAATGTTTGGTTTGGAGAAACCATTGATTGGCTGAGTATTAACATTCACTGATAGGTGATTCCATGCAAACTGAAAGTAAAGAAAAATAGATTATAGCAGCTCTGGAGGGCAAAATACAATTAATGTTCCAAGCCATTGACATTTTTTTTACAGAATCTTGCATATCTATTTAAAGTCTAGCTGCTGAAATCACAAAACAATCAATTTTCCACTTCAAGCACCCATTATCAGATTTCATCAATAGAGCTGATCAGAATCTCTCACGTCAATTTGTTTGACCATAAGACATAGGAGCAGGATTAGGCAATTTGGTTTATTGTGTCTGCTCCATCATTCCATCATGGCTGATTTATTATCCCTCTTAATCCCATTCTCTTGGCTTCTTCCTGTGACCTTTGACACCCTGACTAATCAGGAACCTGTCAACTTCCGCTTTAAACATACTCAATGACTTAGCCTCCACAGCTGTCTGGACAATGAATTCCACAGAGTCACCGCCCACGAGCTAAAGAAATTCCTCCTCATCTCTGTTCTAAATGGACATCCCTGTATTCTGAGAGTGTGCCCTCCAGTCTGAGACACACCCACTATAGGAAACATGTTCTGTTCTGTTGCATTTTGCTTTTAATTTGTAATCTTAAAAAATGCAGATTTATAAAACTGACAATTTATATTTTGCAAACATGAGGAAATCTGCAGATGCTGGAAATTCAAGCAACACACACAAAATGCTGGTGGAATACAGCGAGTCAGGCAGCATCTATAGGGAGAAGCACTGTCGAAGTTTCGGGCCGAGACCCTTCGTCAGGACTGACTGAAAGTAAAGATAGTAAGAGGGTTTGGCTTAGTTTGCTAGTTCTTACATGTAAGTCAGTGATTAAAAATGACCAAGGAAATTGTGGGCTGATGAATTCTTAGGAATTTCAAAATCTTCATGGAGCAAGCTGAGAGAAGCATGTCGGATTAAAGAAGGGGTAAGCCTGGAAGATGGTTATGTGGCATGAAAATTGAGATTTGGCTGATTGGATAGGAGTATCAAAAGCTGGGAAATATCTGAGATCAATTGTTGAGGGTGTTGGGGACCTGACTAATTGCTGAGGAATTATTATGCAGGTTGGTCATTGTTGGAATGGCTGTGACAGAACGTTAACAATATAAAAGGTGTGGAGGTTCTGCATCGTAACTGATGAGATGGGATGAGTTTTGAATTTGCAATTAGGGAATGGTTCTGTGGACCTGAAGGAAAGCCACCTTTTTTGGGCTACTTTAGTACCTGGGGCTGGGGATCAGGAATAGGACTGGGGCATGGTCAGCATGCTGTCACTTCAGACTGCTAAAGCAGCCCTCACATCCGTAGTTGTACCATGTCTGAGCCCCTTTGACAATTTGGCCATACTCCTCACAACTGTCCACAAAAATGAAAAAAAGGCTTTGAAAATCATGGAATATAATTTCTTAATTTTGCTGATGACAACACTGCACCTAAATTGCAATAAAAAACAATCTTGGCCTAGGCAATGTAAGCATAATATTGAACTCTAACATTGCAGAGATTACTTGATCCAGTTGAACTGCAGTTGCACTTGGTTTGTCTGAAACATGATCAACATCCCCTGTAAAATGGTTCAATCAATTTGTGCAATTAGTGAACCTTCTAATTGGTGTTGAGTAGAGGTACATGTTTTATTGGTATCTTGGGCACTCTAAAGACATTCCTAAACTCTTTGCATCCCTGACTATACAGTCACAGAAAAAAGTTTAAAGTACATTTACATCACTATATACAACACTGAGATTCATTTTTTGTGGGCATACACAGTAAGTACAAGATACACAGTAGAATCAATGAAAGACCACACACAACAGGATAAACAAACAGCCAATTTGCAAAAAAGACAACAATCTCTGCAATAGTAATGATGATAATAGCAGTTAAGAGAAGAAAGGCATGCATGAAATGGTCATTAGGAGTAAACACATTCACAATCTGTGTATATTATCAAGCAACACAACTGGAGCCTGACATGACAGCATACAGAGGCAAACTTCATCAGCAATTTATAGTGGAATATCCATTTATGTAAGGATATGCACAAAGAATAGCAGATCAACGTAGAGTGATAATAAACAAAACTTAATCCCGATGGACATGTTAAACCAAATAAAACATGAAATAGCATAAGAACTAGGAAGAAACCAACCTAACGACCACAACAATGCTATACAATCAAATAATGAAGATGCCACCCTCTGAAGTGCTGATAAAAATAGAACTACTTCAGCAACTGCTCCACAACGTGATGGTCATAGCAACCACACTGTTTCAGAGTTTCTGCAGAATGTTGATGGTGAAGCTGAGCTCACAGTCGAACGTTCCTAATGTTTAACATCACACTAGCAGAATACATGGGCACTGACCCAACAAAAAGATGCTACGTATCAAAACAAAACACGTCATCAAAATTTGCAAAAATTGTTTATACTGTCAATAATATATTACCACAATATTTAGGAAAACTTGAAATATTTGAAGAACGACACACAATAATATACTGCACAGTATTAACGGCAGTGCAGTGCAATGGCTCCAAAATAGAGACACTCATTAATTGAAACCCAAAAGTGAGTAATGAAATGAGAACACCAAAATGGTAGAAGAGATTAAGGAGCAAAACTGAAACTTTAAGAGCAAAAATAGCCCAAATAATTAAGTATAAAATGGATAACCCAAGCAAGAAACTTAAGAGAAAAGCTAAGAAAATATAAGGTCCACTCAGGATACTCTCAACCTCACAACTTCCATTGTAGAATTTATAGATACACTAAAACAAAAGCTTGGTGCATACAAAGCCAGATTAAATAGCTAGATGAAATGTGCCAAATGAAGAAAACACAATTATCAGTTCAGGAGCAATGGAAAAGGTTTACACAGGATATTGAAACTAAATGTGACACACTAAAATGTCACCAACCCTTGCACAGAATTACCAACAAACACAGAGATAATGAATTTTCTGTCTGATGTCTGGTAAAACAGGGTGACGCACAATCAAGAAGCATGAGACAGCTTAAATAAGCTCTGGAGCTCTGCTGGGTCCTAAAGTCCACCAACTTGCGCATCCGCTTTTTTTGGTATCCGCCGGGGGGTCCCAGCACCAATCCCCCGCAGATAAGGAGGGCCAACTGTACAGCCATTCCAAACACACATAACATACATAAATCAGTAATTGAAAAACACCAGAAATGTACTGAGTTAAAAGAGGAAACTGAAAGACTATGCAACATGAACAGGGTATACGTTGACCCAATAGCAATATCTGCAACTGGCATCATCCCAAAAGCACTACACAGTAACATTAAATCATTACGCTACACAGTAATACCTATGTAAATATCCAGAAAACCACAATGCTAAATGCCGCTAGAATAGTCTGAAACTTTCTAGAAATTGAGAAATGAGTGTGCTTGGCTATACCCATACTTCAAGTCTTACAAGTTTGAGCTGAGAAAAAGTAAGCAATAATATAAATAAATAAGCAATAAATATCAAGAACATGGTATGAAGAGTCCTTGAAAGTGAATCTATAGGCTGTGGGAATAGTTCAGTGATGTGGTGAGTGATGTTGAGAAGAGCCTGGTGGTTGTGGGCTAATAACTGTTCCTAAACACAATGGTCTGGGTCCTGAGGCTCCTGTACCTTCTTCCTGATGACAGCAGCGAGAGGAGAGAATGGCCTGGATGGTGGGGGCGGGAGTGGGGAATCTCGGATGACGGATGCTGCTTTCCTGCAACAGCGCACTGTGTAGATGTGCTCAGTGGTGGGGAGGGCTTCACTTGTGATGGACTGGGCCATATCCACCACTTCTTGTAGTCTTTGCCATACAAGCACATTGGTGTTTGCATACCAGGCTGTGATTCAACCAGTCAATATACTCTCCACCACACATCTCTATAAAAGTCTGTCAAAATTATTTGATATCTCAAATCTGCACAAACTTCTAAGAAAGTAGAGCCGCTGCTGTGGTTTCTTTATAACAGATGTGTGCTGGAGCCAGGATAGATACTCTGTAATGATAACACTGAGGAACTTAAAATTCCCCTGATGTGGACTGGCTCATAGACCTCCAGTTTCCTATCCTGAAATCCACAATCATTTTCTTGGTCTTGTTCACATCGAGTGAGAGGTAGTTGTTGTGGCATCACTCAGCCATTTTCAATCTCCCTCCTGTATGCTGATTCGTCACCATCTTTTATTCAGCCAGAGACAGTGTTGTCATCAGCAAATTTAAATATGACTTTATGAGCAGTGCTTAGCACCACAGTCATAGAGTAGAGCAGTGGCTAAGCACGGTCTTGTGGTGTGCTTGTGCTGATGGAGATTGTGGAGGAGATGTTGCCAATCTGAACTGACTGGGGTCTACAAGTGAGGAAATCAGTAAGGGTATTGTGAGTGTCCATTGTAAATTGACAACCAGATCATCAGGAGTACATATTAACAAATTCACTGGGTAATGCTCCTAGTCCTTTTGAAATAGCCTTATGCTATTGGGTGGGGTGGTAATGTGGACAATCTGAAATTAGTCCATGACATATGTTTGAAATAACCCTAGATCTGTCCCAGTTAATTATATGTGTAAGTTGTTTTCCTCAAGTCCAGCAATGTGAATTTGGTTTCATCTTGTGTTTCATTCTCTTTCATATTACACCATTTATCTGAGATTACACCAAATAGAAATATTAGGGGACTATAGTGTTAATGAAGCTTGTAAGCAGACTGCTGGGTCTCAAGAAGCTTACACACTTGAATAGAATTATATCCCACCTGACTCGGCATGTTGCATATTCTGTTGTGAATAAACATAAGCATAATAATAGGTAAATTAAAACAAATAATCAGACGTTGAATTGAGTTAATCAAACTACTCAGTTTAGCAAATGAAAATGACCTATGCTAATGAAAGTGATGGCATTCACTGAATAACAAAAGGAAGAAAATAATGCCCAAAGCTGCATTTGAGGGAGTGAATGCTATCTGGTAGCTGAAATGTGTGTTCATTGCAAACAATGCTTAATCAGCAAAGGCATTTTACATTGGCATTTGATTGGATTGAGTAGTTGAATGTGCCAGATTCAACATTTACAGAACTGGAATTTTGACTGTTATTCACAAGAGGTCTTTCACACTTCTGCAAGGACATTTTGACTCTGTAAGAGTGGGGAAAGGATGCTAGGCATGGCCAACCACTATCTATTCGAAAGGTAGGGTGGGGGTGTGTGTGTGTGTGTGTGTGTGTGTGTGTGTGTGTGTGTGTGTGTGTGTGTGTGTGAGATTATACCCGTAGATTGAAATAATTTTCTTCCCCAACTTGCAGAAGAGAGCAAAAAATCAACTCCAGTTTACTCATATTCAAAGTTTCAATAAAAGCCAATATTAAATGAAAAGGATAATAATAAGTTAATGTTGATTACATTGAAAAATGTAACAAAAGTAAGAAAAAAGTTAAGCTTTTTGCAGCATTGTAAAGTATAGCTATTAACGTTTGTAAGTGTTTGCGATTCAGGAAAACTGACAAGTGTTTTTGAAAATGTGACGCAGAAGACTACTTGTTGCACACTCTTGGAATACGAAACAATATAGGAGGAAACTATTGTGTAGAAAAGTGTGAATAAGTCACATTTTGAATTGAGGTTGTAGCGACAATGTTGTCAATTGAAATATTTTCATGTTGTGTGAGGTACACTAAAGCAGCATTGATATTTGTCATTACATATTTGCCGTACAAGGTTGGATTTTGAAGATTTAGTACTGTACAACATGGGCATGCTGTGATGAGGAATGAGGAAAGAGCAAATATGGAGAAAAAAATCTTAAAGGTGGTTCCACCCACAAGACTCCATGGCAACCAGTCATTGTTAACATTGAAGTCACCTCTGCTCTCCAGTTTGGTCTTGCTTCTCATTGATTGGCCTGTGCCATTCACACACTGATAATGTGCAAATGATTATTGCACGATCAACACTAAACCACTTGTTCTATTATATTTAATAGGTAGCCTGAACATCTGCAACAAAAGATTGGGATCAGCAATCAGATTTTTGATAAAAATCTGTTGTTCAGTGCACAAAAGAACATTTGCTCTTTGCAACTGAATTTCTAGCCCCTTGAGCTCTGGCCTGCGTGTGCAACATGATAAATCAGGAGAACTATTTAAGGATGATTTCATATTCTTTACAACATGGGAGGCAGTTCTGTCCATTAAGCCTACATCAACTTGCGAAGCAGTCATATTCAAATGGTAAATTGCCCTGTAACATTTTACTCCCTACCTTTTGATAAATTCCTTCCAATACTTTGACTCACTTTTGCACTAGGGTCACTTTATGGTGGCTATGTGTAACCTGCATGTTACTGGGACATCGGAGAAAACTAGAGCACCCAGAGGAATCTCATATATCACTCCACCAACTCCAGAGGTCAGGATTGAACACAGTTTACTTCATCTACACTCACTGGCTACTTAATTAGCAATAAACATTGGAACCAGGTGTGTTCTTCAGATGCTTTAGCCCATCCACTTCAAGGTTCGATGTGTTGTGCATTTCGAGATGCTCTTCTGCACACCACTGTTGTAATGTGCTTGTATGAGATACTGTCACCTTCCTGTCAGCTTGAGCCAGTGTGGCCATTCTCCACTAACCTCGCTTATTAACAAGGTGTTTTCACCCACAGAACTGCTACTCAATGGATGCCTTTTTTTGCACCATTCTCTGTAAACTCTAGAGACTGTTGTGCGTGAAAATCCCAGGAGCTCAGCAGTTTCTGAGATACTCAAACCACCCCATCTGGCACCAACAATTATTCCATGGTCAAAGTCACTTAGATCACATTTCTTCCCCATCCCATAGAATTGATGAATTCCTAATTCCTAGGCTTGAATTGGAGGATATGCAAATATTGGAACACTCGACATGTTGGAAAAAGGTCTTCCTATTTTTAACAGATTGGTGTGAATATCAGATGGTGAAGGTTCCACTTGACAATTCCCCTGCAATGTATAATTTTACAGCTACAGTTAGATGAAGAATAAGCAACACAGTATGCCATATGGATTATTTCTCTTTCCACCCAACACTTATTTCATAGACTTGTAATCTGGAAGTGCAGAACATATACTTTGTTGGACAAATTGCATGCTGGTCTGTTATTTTTACTCCATGAATTTAATTTGTTCACACAGTTCACAAGAAGTATTCGTCCATGCATCTGTCTCCACTAATCTCCCTCCTGGCACATATCTCTGTAAGCAACAGAAATGCTACACCCGCCCACTCCTCCCTCACCTCCATACAGGGCCCCAAACAATCCTTCCAGGTGAGGCAATACTTCACCTGCAAATCAATTGGGGTCGTCTATTGTATCTGGTGACCTCTATGCGCCTTCCTTTACACTGGTGAGACCCAGCATGATTTAGGGGACCACTTTGTCAAGCACCTCTGCTCCATCAGAAAGCAGAATTCCCATTTTAATTCCTATCCCCATTCCCATTCCAACATGTCGGTCCATTGGTCTCCTCTTTTGCCACAATGAGGCAACTCTCAGGGTAGAGGAGCAACATCTCATATTTCATCTAGGTAGCTTCCAACCTGGTGGCATGAACATTGATTTCTCCTTCTGGTAATTTTTTCCCCCTCCCTCTTCCCTCTTCTTTTATTCCTTGCTCTGGCCTCTTACCTCTTCTCTACCTGCTTATCACCTCCCTGTAGGTCCCATCCTCCTTCCTTTTCTCC